>NW_027657044.1:0-44750 GCF_964235325.1 Thermobia domestica | reverse complement strand
AATGAGGAAAGTTGTTGGACGTTAAAAATTATTAATTTGGTCGTCCTATAAATATGCATTTATATGCAGTACCGGTAACGTAATCTCCGAAATATGCAAATATAGAACACTATAAAACTCTGCTCTTGTACTGAAAAAAACATAAAACGAATTTCGGTTTAAAGAGCATATCAATATCACATCAGGAAAAAAATGAAAAAAAAAAAATGCAAAAATCCGAAGTCTACTCAACACCTCTTTTAGCCTAAAGGATATAAGTGCCGAATACAATATAATATGTAAAAGAGTCGTTTGTGTTAAATAATTTTAATAATATTTTGATTGTTTCTCTGATCATTTTCATTCAATACTATTAAGGAAACAAGAAGTATCTACCATTGTTTTCATAGGGGAAGTTTGGATAAGGGCTTATGGACCTACTTCCGGTAAAATGAGATATACATATTTTCTGCAAGTTTGAGCATATCCGTATGTGTCTAGATGGTGTTAAGGTAATATCTCTGCTCCGTAGCGAACGCCTGTCTCCAAAAATAGTGTGTGAATACGATGGTTAATTGGATAAGGACGTTTGTTTTTCTGCTCTCCTATAAAATTGAAGAATTGCTAGTTACGCCCTTATCCAAATTTACCCCTCAAGGTATATATAGTTTTAAATACTTTTGTTTACATAGATTTTGAGGCAAACCTATCATGTTTAATAGATAACCAAATCCAAACTTTGTTTAGTAAGCGAAGATAGTTTGTACTACAGTAGTTATTCAAGTTATAACTATGTTTACTCTGTTAATTGAATATACGTATATTTGTGTTTCTCAGTATGTCTAATGTAGCAGTACAAATATATTTACATAATTGAAATATACAAAAAGGGATGTTATTTATGTTGTAAATGCAATTAATAATTTGTACTAAATACATATTATGAGTAATTTAATTTAGTTTTTAAGTTGTTGTTTTAATTAGATCTCATTTCAACAGTTTTTAGTAGTTAATGCATGATTAAATAAATTTTTAGAGTAAATTTAATTAAAATATATTAGAAAACTCTTGCACTTGCTACGGTAGTGTGAGTTTTAGTTTTTGTATCTAGTACGAGGAAAATCTAATTAAATAATTGACAATTTTAATTATATTCATACACACTTCATCGTTGCTATGGTTAGGTAAATTGGTTTTCCACCCTACCCCTTCATTCCTGAGATTTGATCACGCAATTTAGTTCTCAAGTCAGGGCGTATGATCCAAAGTGTCTTTGTTAATCAATGTACACTTTCTTTGAAGTAATTGTATAGACAAAATAGAAAAGAGACAAGCAATAGCGTCATTTTAGGCTTTGCTGGGGAGGAAACAGGCCCGAATGGAGGGGGTGCCCTCCTAAATTTTTGCTGCCTTCCTAAAATTTTCACGGTAGGCTTGGAAATGAACTATAATATGGTTGGATCGGGCCCCCTAACTTCAGCCGACCCCCCCCCTACATTTTTGGGATGGCTATTGGCCTGGAGGAAAAATCTCCAATGTAAGTAACATTTATGTTAATCATTAGTATTATTATACAAATGATTAAAATGTATAACTATCTCGAACTCAGCACTCAAGGGATGGACAATTACCCACTGCTCTCATCAAATTATGACCCTGAAGACGAGTCAAAACTACAAGCAATCTCGATCTCTTCTCGGTCGAATCGGTCTTTTCCTGATCTTGTCTAAGTTTAGCATTGATAATCTAGAAATAAATAGTGAAAAATAGAGGATGGAAAGTAATACAGGGTGGCTCAAAATTAGGTATACAGTCCTACAAAGTATGACATTTTAGTGTATTAAGATAATTAGTTTATTTGCTTCTGTCTTTTCCAAGCTTAATGTATGAGTGAAGAGAGATTAAGAACAGATAATAAAGAAACAAAGTCACTACCTGAATGGATAACAATAAGAAAATTATATAAAATGTCATGAGTCGGTTAGTACGGAATTGTATACCTAGTATTGGGCCACCCTGTATAATTTTACAATATATTGTTTCATCCTCTCACGCTCTTTATCACTTTACTGTTTGATTATATTTTATGTCCAAAAACTAACACGTTTGTCTTCTGTACTCGTGGTTCCAGGTTCCATAGCCGTTTAGGCTACTAAGCTTCGGATAAAACTTTAATAACAGATCATATCACTCTGTGAGCTGTAAGACTCGTATTGTATAGTCTCGGTACTGGAAACGGGTATTTTAAAAGCTCCATTTCATGAAAACTATAGTTTATCTTTGGTCTGTTGAAATGAAAACAAAACAGAAAGTGAATCCATACAATTCACTTTCATCTTAAACAGGGTGTTAATGAACTATACCGACAAACTGTAAGAGGATGATTCCTCACATCAAAATAAAAGAAAAAGCTAAATTCATATGAACCTATGGCGAAAAGTGAATGGTTTAGAGCTAGGGCTGTCCAAAATCGCGAGAAAGCTAAATTTCAATAGGCCTTATTTCGAATTCCAGAAACTGTGGGTGGTGGTTCTTATCAGCATAAAGGAAGCCACGTATACACAATCCAAAAGTGCACATTTGATCAAGTGTCAATAGATGTTGAGGGTTTTCTCTACAGGGTGTAATTCTCAGATATGCTTTCAATAGAGTTTTCAGATATACCCTGATTTCAAGAAGGGTCCAAAGTAGGCAGGAGGTAAGCCTTGACAATGGACATCCAATGCTTCTCAGGAAAGTCGGAAGTGTTAGGAACCGGCAGCTCCATGTTTGTGTGTGTGTGTGTGTGTTTGGAATAACGTGTGATATGTATTTTGCCACGGTATATTTCATGTTCTGTTCACTTATAAGCGTGATAGAAAACATTGCAGCATGCGTTTTCCCGAGAGACAGTGCTGCTTACGATCCTTAACACTTCCGACATCATGTCAAAGGATTCCGTGTTCACTGCTATCAAGGTTATTCTACTTTGGATCAATCATAAAGTCAGAGCATATCTCAAAATTCGGTTGATGGCATGTCTGGGAATTTCACCCGCAGGGAATAATCTGTACAGTACACCCATTGAACATTAATGAAATGTAAATTTTTGAATTGCGTATGCGTGACTTCCTTTAAGCTGATAAGAACCACCATCCAAAGTCCCTCGAATTCGAAATAGAACGTCTTGAAATTCGGCTTTTTTGCGATTTTGGACAGCCCTAGCTCTGAAACTATGCACTTTTCACCATAGGTCCATATGAGCTTTTTCTCTTGTTTTTGTGTGAGGAATCACCTGTTATAGTTTGTCAGTATAGTTCATTAGCGCCCTGTATATTAAAAAGTTAGGTTTATATGTTTGTGGTCAAAAAAAGTTTATATACATTATGTGATCAAAAGTATCCGGACACCTTGCTGAAAATAATTTACAAGTTCGTGGCGCCCTCCATCGGTACTGCTGGAATTCAATATGATGTTGGCCCACCCGTAACCATGATGACAGCTTCCACTCTCGCACGCATACTTTCAATCAGGTGCTGGAAAGCTTCTTGGGGAATGGCAGCCCATTCTTCACGGAGTGCTGAACTGAAGAGAGGTATCGATGTAGGTCGGCGAGGCCTGTCACGAAATCGGCGATCCAAAACATCCCAAAGGTGTTCTTTAGGATTCAAGTCAGAACTCTGTGCAGGCCAGTCCACTACAGGGATGTTATGGTCGTGTAACCACGCCGCCACAGGCCGTGCAGTATGAACAGGTGTTTGATCGTGTTGAAAGATGCAATCGCCACCTCCAAATTGCTCTTCAACAGTGGGAAGCAAGAGGTGATTAAAACATCAATGTAGGTGTGCGCTGTGAGAGTGCCACGTAAAACAACAAGGTGTGCAAGCCCCCTCTAAGAGAAAAACGTCCACACATAACACCACCACCTCCGAATTTTACTGTTGGCACTACACACGCTGACAGATGACGTTCACCGGGCATTCGCTATACCCACTCCCTGCCATCAAATCGCCACATTTTGTACCGTGATTCGTCACTCCACACGTTTTTCCACTGTTCAACCGTCCAATGTTTACGCTCCTTGCACCAAGCGAGGCGTCGTTTGGCCTTTACCTGCGAGATGTGTGGCTTATGAGCAGCCGCTCGGCCATGAAATCCAAGTTTTGTCACCTCACGCCTAACTGTAATAGTACTTGGAGTGGATCCTGATGCAGTTTGGAATTCCTGTGTGATGGTCTTGATAAATGTCTGCCTATTACACTTTGCGACCCTCTTCAACTGTCGGCGGTCTCTGTCAGTCAACAGATGAGGTCGGCCTATACGCTTTTGTGCTGTACGTGTCCCTTCACGTTTCCACTTTACTATCACATCAGACACAGTGGACGTAGGGATGTTTAGGAGTGTGGAAATTTCGCGCACAGCCTTCTGACACAAGTAACACCTAATCATCTGACCACGTTCGAAGTTCGTGAGTTCTGCGGAACGCCTCATTTTGCTTTCTCGCGATGTCTAATGACTACTGCGGTCGCTGATAATGAGTACCTGGCAGTAGATGGCAGCACAATGCACCTAATATGAAAAATATATGTTTTTGGAGGTGTCCGGATACTTTTGATCACATAGTGTATTTGTGGCCAATCCTTTTGATCTCGAAACCAATATGTATTAGAAAAGTGCCATTTGCGCTGGCCGATTCCAAATTGTGTGTAGATTTGCCAGCTTTCATTCAAATTTTCAAAAAGCTTCTGTTTATTTTTCTATTCCACATTCTAGGCGTCATTTTGACCCTGTTGGTTTAATATTGCCACTAGGTTGGTACCCTTGTGAAAGGCAACAAGTTGAGGAGCTATGTATAGCGAATTGATGGACATTTCAGGCGCTTTGCTTTACTATGAATGACAAACCTATGCAAGCTGGTAACTTCGAAGGCTTGTGGACCCACAGTGAGGCGTACTCGGATATGAAAATATAAGAAAAACGTATTTGGTATCATCTATCACTTATCCAAGTTTGCCACAAACTCCCCTCAACATTCTTATATATTAAAATACTACATTTATATATTTGTCTATAGCAACTAAGTCGCTTTGAGGGTCTTTCTGTTCCTTGTGTTCGTAAAGGGACCTGAACAGATATAGTGAGAAGTGGGAAGGAGATTCACGCTCATATTGGAAATGTGCGCTGTGTCAATAGCACAGGTTCAGCTAGTACTTATAATAACACGGTACACACTACCAAGACTAGACTCACTCGCACCTTAATATAAAAAAAATTCCGCCTAAATTTCCCCTATTATTTATTTTAATTTTATTTAACTCATGTGCTCAGGACAGATAATTACGCTCATTATCTTACAAATGTTGTTATATTAATCCTACAATCCAATTTTGTTTTGAATTTAGAAAACTCTTTACCATTGTACTCTTTCAGATGAGGTATTCATTCTCACAATAAATTAAAAATGAACCCCAGATAATGAAGTTAAAAGGAAGAAGTAAATGTAGATTCTATCATTTCACTATAAGTGCAGCTGGAACTTAAAGCAGAGTGTTGTAGTTAAGCATTTCAACTGGTTTCTTCATTACAGAGTAAGATAGAGGAAGCTCATATGATTTATGAGTGAAAGTTTGAAATAATTTACTTTATTTTCGTGTTGGAAAAAAGTATTTTCAAATTTGTTTCAGCCTGGCACAGTTATGTAAACATATTGCAAATCTTATTTTCAGTTCAATAAATACTTCTCTATTAGCAAAGACAGTGGACCCAACGGTGGGAAACAATCGGCTTCTATCTGCCAATGTTGGCGTTACGTTATAATTGGTTCCTTTGCTGAGCATTTGCCGACCGAGTTGCCAACATAATTGCTGCGCAACAAATAAAATTAAGATTCATAGTGCGAGGTAGAAAGTGTTGAATAAGTGATGGTAAGTTGTTGATTGACCACTATGTTAAGTCAAAAAAATTTTCAACTTAATCTTGCAGTATCAGTTTCCAACTATGCAGACCATTAGCCGACTGTTTGCTACTAGGGTTTATAACAAGGCCTCCCTGTAAGTTCCTCGTCAGCTTAGTCCTTTGTAGTTAACTGGCTATAATGCTCACCCTTATTTTATATACTGCCAAATTAAATTCAAACTTAGTATCTCGATGGGTCTGACAGTATCCGTTTTACATACAATTTTATATAATCGTAAAGTACTGGTCCTTTAATGGAAGCAATGGATTCTGCAGTGCATCTTCTGCATATGAATTCCTCATTCTCCGCGAAAAGAGAGAAAGAAAGAAGATAAACAAGTAGAAATAAAGTTCATAATTTCCCTGCTTCCTGTATTAGACAATATGCTTATTAAAATACGCATAAATACCTAACTTTTAATTGCCATAACCAAAGAAGCTAATTTTTGAGGTAATATTCATCTCATCTGAATGTTTATTACCACTCGATATAATTACATGGAATAATGTAAGACATATTGGTAGTAGCATTAGTGAACTTAAGAAATGCCTACAGTGAGGATGTATCTTTGCATGTTGGATTTCAGCTTGTTGGCCAAAGCAATGCTGAAATCAAGTACCATAAAAAGTTCAACTGGATTAAAAACTTTCAGGTGAACTTACGCAGGTGCATAAATTGAATAGGCGTAAGAAATCATCCCTAACAATAGACATAAAATATAAGTATAAAGTAGTCGAAAATGTTATTATGAAAAATAGTTCTACATTCCTGACAAGTAAGATTCTAATGGCGGTTCCACTATTAGCACGTCCATCAGAAAGACAAAAAGTTCAGTGATAGCATTACTATGAAAATTTATGTTGTTCAGAAAGCAGTAGGAGATTCTGAAATAACTGGCAACGCTGACTAAGAAGCTGAAGTTTGTTTTATGCTAGTCACGTTTTCACACAAGTTGAATATCTCAATAACGTAGTGTGTAGTTAGCTTTACACAGAAGGGTGGATCCGTTTAACAAGAAAATAGAAGGTGAAAGTAAATCGTATACAGTGTTCTGATGTGAGTGTATCCGATCGTACAGTAAGTAGCAGCGGCGGCTGGTACTATATGTTACATGATTATGCAACCGGATATGTTTTAATACTAAAAATATTTTTAAGTATTAAAGTGGTGTATCAGTAAAAAAAAAATAAACCTTTGCTCTTGAGCGCAAAACAGTATTGATGCATTTCTTAAAATAATTAAATTAAAAAACAAAAAGAAAGAGAGTGATTTACATTTCCAGTTGCAGAGAGCGTGGCCACTGGAAGCAGTAACATTGAGCATGTAGCAGCGAACTCCTATTTCTTAACATGGGGAAGTGTATTTATACTTGCATCGCTCCTATTTCCCCGTATTGCCCGCTTGCAGTTGCACCTTCTTCCGCAACTGCCAGCTTCTGTAATGGTTACGAATTCCTCCGCTTGGCAGCGCTTGACTCAATTGATAGGGTGAGAGAGATACATACGCTCAGATGAAAGAAGTTATTCACAAAACACGAACTCGCAAAGAACAAATACAGGTTTGGTGGTGGCAGGGACGAATCTAGGCTGAAAGTTTGGGGGGCAGTCGTTCGAAGTCAATAGATTTTATTTAACATTCATAATACAAAGGTGAAAATTCTTCGGATAAGTTTTATTTTTAAAATAAAAAAAAATATTTTATTCTGGGGGGAGGAAGATCGAGTCTCGAAGAAGAAAATGTCTTACCACTGGTCTTATTCCTACTCTGTGTCTTTCGTGCACATGATCCCGTGTTCAATTTCCGGTGGAGAGCATAAAAGAAATAATCTCAAATCATTCACTTTCAATAATCATCTGTCTTCTTTAGCCTAATTTGCTGGAATGTTAAATTATTATTTTTACTCATTTTCGAAGGAAAACATCTTAGATTTCATGCTTCTTTATAGTAGAACAGCAAACAAAAATACGTGGTTTCTGGAAATGAACTTTTTGTTCCTTATAATCATACAAAGAAGTGCTAACAAATCGCATATTGTACGAGGAGAGAGGTGTTTCTGGATCCTAAAGAAAATAAAGCGGAAAATGTTTGCGGTAGCGATACTTTCTATTCAGAAAAACTTGGCGAGCAGTATTTCAAATTTCCATGAAGTCATATAAAAATTTGAAGCTCGAAAAGAACGAAGAAAGACGTTCCATTTTTAAAAAAATGCGTAGTTTATATAATTAAATAATTTTGTTTAACTTCATGCATGCAATTTTCTTGCTTTTTTTCTTCTTTTTGGGTTAACGCCATCGTTAATGGCTTACAGCACATGCTACATATTCGATTTATCTCTTGTTCAAAACCATGAGTGTAGAAGTTTTGTATATAAATAGTGTATAAACGTACATTGATAGTGGTTGTTTCTAAAAAAAGAAATAGCTTATAAATTAAATCAATATTAGAGAAATACTTTAATCAATAATATACAAATAGAGCTTAAAAGGCTTTCCTCTTCAGATTTCCTCAACATTTTTTGGATGAGACTCAAGAGTGCTGGAGGAGGGGAACACTTGCGCGCAGTGTTGAATTCAGACATTTTCACATGGGGGGAATGTGAACTCCTTAGGGAGAAGAGAAGTTTGGGTGAAGTAATTTCTACATTTTTTTGATTGAAATTTTGAGTTTCCCAGGAGGGAATAAATTTTCTTCGGGGGATATTCCCCCGGGCTACCCCTGAATTCATCCCTGCTTGCGCGTATCTACATATCTTTGATATTGCAACATTGCAACCGTTGCTTGTACAGATCACGAACCGCTACTGGTAAGTAGTATATGTTTAGTGTAGAAGATGACGGAACGAATATGAATGAATTATTCTAATCTGTTTTGCTACATGTGGGGCTTTTATACAAGAGTAAAAGAGAAAGAATGTATGAATTTAAAGTATACACTTGTCCATTTATGAGACAAGTGTATACTTTAAATACTTCGGCATGGAGTATGCAGTTGAGAATTGATCGTGAACTTCATAGAAAGTGTGTCGTGCATACGTCAGGATTGCAAAACTGGAGGAGTAGAAACATGATATATTGTTTTTAGGTTCCCCATTGTGTGGCCCGGATCAATAAACAAGTGATGACTGATACTTTTGCACACTGAAGATTATGGGACAAACTATCAAAAGTAAGTTATCCATTGTATATACATGCGAGCATACCCTTAGGCACTAGACTAGTGCCAAACAACGTATCTTCCTCACTAACTGTGTGATCACCAGTTCGCGACTGAAAGAGAAAACGTCACCGACGAGGAGCGCAGTGGCCGAATAAGGATTGCATCAACAGATTTTGAACACAGCTCGTGTGGAGGAGCTGATTCAGGACAACAGGAGGATCAGGTCATGGACTTTTACCTGTTCCGGAACTTGAAGGAGCACCTGAGAGGCCGTCGCTTCGCTTCAGACGAGGAGGTGAAACACATTGTGACAAAGTGGCTGAATACGCAAGGACAGGATTTTTATCAGGAGGGAATCTTCTAACTCATCCCACGATAAAACAAGTTTCTCAATTGATGTGGAGACTATGTCGAAAAATAACCAAATGTATATACTACTTGTTGGTTGTATTTGTTGTATGAAATTATATACATGTTTCACTGCAGGCTTTGTAACCTTACTTTCTGATCACTCCTCGTGTTTGTCCGTAATACGCTGGGCTATATCCTGAATATTCTTTACCACAAGTTTTGTGAATTTGCCTTGTGCCGTCTTTGGACGTGATATCGTTGGCGATGGGATTATGGAAGAGTCTATTGTGCATAACATTTAATTATAATACTGACAGTTGTCCGTTCTATCATAAAGCCATTGCTCGGACCCTGTTCTACTATGTGAGAAATTCCAAAGCTTGCATGCCTCCCCCACCATTTACTGAAAAACTCAGCGGTATTATGCTCACTACAACATCTTCACTATGCTACACAACATCTGAGAGACCGAAACACGTGTATGTGTGTAGTTTAGTTACTCTTTGAAACCTGATTTAGCAGGTGTCGCTGCTAGCAAGTTGTTCTAATGGAAATGGACCGGCCTTTTTAGATAATACGTTGATTCGAAATGAAATTTTGATTAAATACAAGTGTATATATAACCCATGTTGTAATAAATACGTATTCGTTTATAAGCATGCATGTTTCCAGCTCAGAGTTTAGCATAAAGTTAGCGTTTTGAAGTGTCATTTCCAGCTTTATACCTGTAATAAGAAGTAAAAGGTGTTTAATTTTGTGTTGTAATGATTTTTTTTTTTTTTTGCTGCAGTGATGCCAACCTAAAACGTTACAAAATACCTTTTTGCTCTCGCTCGAGTATCTCATGGTTATACTAATTACAAAATTTACATAGCTTATGAAATATGAAGCTACTGTGTCACTCGCTTTCTTCAATATATGAGCGAATTATCCGTAAATCTCCATCTTCTACGCTTATCAAGTAATTTATTATACTTTTGTCAAGTGTTTCCTTAATTCAAAAGACAATTGAAAATATGAACGAAAACAAGTACATTTTGTTGTCAGTATTTAGTATTTACATAATGCCCTTGTGTCCTTATCCTGAGCTAAACTGAACGAAACAATAACTATTCTCCTTTATCATCTCAATCTTAATGTTGTGGGTAGCATAGGTCCTCTTGTGTTATCCAGAGGTATTCACGGTGGGGACACTCGGTCTTTTCCTGGGTTTTCCTCATTCACACCAGGCAAATGCCCGGATGGTATCTAACATACATGGTCTCCAGCCGCTTCCTTCCTTCCACATTCGTTTATTCCTCCGTGGGTACTGTGATCGAAGAGGAATATTATCCCTCAATGATGGCCATAAAAGTCGTAAGTACAGAAATCTAATTCCTAATCTTTGTCCGAACATATTTTTTCTACATATGGGCGTCTCAACGTTACGTCTTTCATGAAAGTTGTTCTTCGTTTTCTCCTTCAACTTTTCCAAAATGTAACTTGTGCACCAGTATGAGTGTTCTGTAAAATGGGCTCCCAACGAATTTTCAATCGCTTTCCCCAGACGTGTCTTTTGTTTTGCTGTCTTCAGTACTTCTTCATTGCTTACTTTCTCATCCAGAAGATTCTAAACATATGACTTTTCGAATTCTAGAATTTTCTTGTTGCAACTTTTTTTAGGGTCTGTCAGATACATACGTTCCAATATTCCACACAAAGACCTTTTATAAAACATTTATTAATATCTATATGATATCCTTACATGTCAAATAATTTATTTTAATATTGATAACTTTTATAAGCTTGCGCTAATCTGGTTATGTCTTCCTTCTTTCATTTGATGAGACTACGCTACTTTGGTAGCAGAATGTCTTCACTTGGCCAACTATTCTCAATCTAGTTAAACATCGCTACTTCCATTTCCTTTTTCTTTTGTGCATTTCATTGTTTTGTTTTTTCTTTGTTTATTTCCAATTTTCATTTTTGATGTAATAATTTCTTTAAAAACTTCTAAGGAGTCTTTCAAATTGTTTTCGTTTTCTACCACTAGGGCTCTACCATCTGCAAAGCGTACAGTACTGCGAAGTATCAGTAATTTTAACGTCCATAAGTTTGTCTATGAATTATTTTAGTGCTTCTTCAATGTGGGAGCATAGGATCCTTAGTTCGATCCCAGCTCGCGCAAATGAGCTCTGTGGTGGACAAAAACCGTGTGCGTGGATTTTCTCGGGGTTCTCCCGTTTCCTTTCAGTTTCTTATTCCACCATTTCATTCATTTCTCATCATCATCGTCCTCTTTAGCCTAGCCGACATCACCGTGACACGTAAAACTTACATTTAATTTTTTTCAATATGAGGGACACGGTAGCCCTGGTGTGTGGGATTCCAGAATCGATCCACTGCCAAGTAAGTTTGTGTTGGTCAACATAATGTCCGTGGGTTTTCATTTCGACGCACATCTTCATTTCACCATTTCCTCCACCGTCATTCACTTGCCTTACCTCCCGTCTCCCTTAGCTTAAAGAGCAAAAATCGTGGGACGTTACATTGTAAGATTTCATTTCTTTATCTTTCCTTCGACATATATATTAATGATGATAGTCCACATTAGTGCCTGACTCCTTTAGAAATTTTTGCTCACAATCTTTGGTTTCCTGTCTATGATGTCTGGTTCTCATGCACCTGGAAGATTCATCTGTCTGTAATTCATGTTGAGGTCCCTTAGAGCTTTGAATTTGACTAAAAAGTGCCTCTGTTCTGAGCGTAAGTATTTAATAGTTATCAATTTGTATGTTACTCTACTACTACAGTACATATTAATGTCAGTCAGCAGAAAATGCAAATTTGAATTTTAAAATTCATCACTGGATAAGACGTTGAAAAAGAATCTACTAGACATTAGATATTAATTGTTTTGTTATATTGGGGCTTTTTGACGTAGCTGTAGTTCCCATCTTCTGCTCTGTAGTTGAACTTCTCTTGTGAAGCTCCAAGGCGCAATCTCGGTAACTTGTATTTAACTTACAAAGAGGCCATGGCGGAACTTAAAGTTGACAACAAAAACAGTTTCTGACCATTTTACACATATGTCCAAAATTAAAATACCAAAAGAAAACTCAAAGATAGATACAGACATGAGCACACAATGACATTCCAGGTAGTTAGCGTGTCGAACAATGTAGGAAAGGCGGAACAGAACCGAATACTGTATATGTAACTTACACAAATGAAAGAAAAAATGAAATGAAATCTTTAGTTTTACTTCCTATGGTTATGCCGGTTAGGCTAAAGGAGACAGTGATGATGAAAAATGAATGAAATGGTGGAATGAAGAAAGTGGGAGGAAATGGGAGAGCCGCGAGAAAACCCACGAGCACGGTGTTTATCCACCACAAAGTCCACGCGGCGCGAGCTGGATTCGAACCAAGGACCCCAAGCACCGGAGGTGAACGCTCTACCTCTCATATCCTCTCAGGACATACGTAATTTTTGTATATATACCTATATCTTAATATAATAAGTGTTTCTTTTTCCACAATATCTTGGTTTAGGGGATTAAATCTCGAAACTGATTTGCGCACGCCACTGATGATACCTGTGATGTAGTCGCGACCAAGGGAATACATAGGATTCCGTTGTAAATTCAGCAGATGTGACAGTGGCGTATCTTGCGTTCACTGCACATAGGTTGAATATGGAAATTCTCCCTATCTTTTCAGATGAATGCGCCCTTCTAAAGTCTCCGAACAAATCTTCATTGCACAGGACCGTTTTTAATAATACCAGCTAGTTTAATAATAAGATATCACATTCCAATAGCCGAAATAAGTAATAAAATAACTAAAGTCAAAGACTTATCAACTCAACTTCGACATAATTCGTGTGACAGTTTTAATTAAGGGTGATTATTCAATACCTTCTAGATGCATGTTGGTTGAAATGGGATTTAGCATTCCTATCAACACTGAGACTATATACCAGTGTGTGAAGTGGAAAATCAGCCCCGGGGCGAGAGTATACGACGAAGCATACCCTTCCTGTACATATGAGTGAGGTCAACAGACCAGCCGCTAAGCACCACCATGGTTGGCGTGAATCGTAAGAAAAGTTTCAAAAATAAACCCTGTTTTTCCTTGATTTTGAGCACTTTTTATTACTTTTCCTTCCATTTTATTTATATCTTTCCTTCCTTCCTCCCGAATTTTGCGCCCCTTACTTCGACGCCCTTGACCGTCACCCCTCTCGCCCTCCCTCGGCCCAGTACTGGTATATACATTCTTTGCTAGTGGTCTATTAGTCCACGCTTAATTGCATGCATGGAGAGCATGCCCGCGACCGTTCGGTTTTTTTAATGGACGGGCTCCGATGAACCATCCCGCCCATAGTTGCTCGTGCTTGGACCTGAGTCCTCGTGCACTATGTGCACCGTCAAGATTTGTCCCCTAACCTTGACGCTTTTAGCGTGTAACCCCCATTCACTGAGGGAGTGGGAAATTCCCACTGCACGGCCAGACCGAAATCCTGAGTGCCTACCAGTTAACCTACTGGTGGAGTCTGTCCTGCTAGTGAGCAAGGCCCTACCATACTTTGCAGGCATGATGCCCGAGCGTTATAAGGCAAGCTTATCTCCTGCACATGTTCACCGTTACCCAGGTTCCTGGGATTAGTTCCCATATACTACCGAATCCCACGGTATGACCACAGCCCGGCAGAGTCCAACC
Organism: Thermobia domestica; assembly: GCF_964235325.1. Taxonomy (NCBI): domain Eukaryota; kingdom Metazoa; phylum Arthropoda; class Insecta; order Zygentoma; family Lepismatidae; genus Thermobia; species Thermobia domestica. The sequence goes on along the minus strand of NW_027657044.1, from coordinate 30,626 downwards.
CAATCCGGGAACCGGGTAGAGTCCTGCCTACCTCTATCGCTCAACTGGCAACTACCGTGTGTAGAGGTACCACACAAACATTGAGATGCTTGCATCTCATAACGGATCCAATGGTACGTGTTAAGTTACCATTTGAGTTTGGTGCCGGCCCATATCCTACAGAGTTTTCTCCCTTCCGCGGGATCAGAGCCGTTACCCAAGTACCTGGGATTTGCCCCTCCCCACTTCCGTTTAGTTCCCGTAGCAGGCAGGAATCCAACACTCTCCTTCCGGTAGGATCGTCCAAGCAATATGTTACTACCTCTCTTTAACACATGAATACAGCATACCCTGGATTCCTAAATCCCATCGCGAACCCAGGTCCCCCACAGTGAATGTGCATGCGGTAACCATACAGCCAGCAGGGAGTTTTCTTCAAAATGCAGTATTACCGTTAATGTCCCCAAGACATTTTTATTTATTACAAGCTCGCATTAAATCAATCATGACTTTTCTCGCAGTCAACGATTGTTAAAAAGAAGCGAAGTGGAATAGTTTTATGTGTACATATATGAATTATGACTGTACCAACTAATGTTTTGAGGAAGGCAGTATATAATCCAGAGGATATTTTCAAGGGAAGCATACCTAAGTTTTGTGTACTAACTTACATAAAGAATACTAATTGTTCCATAATTTTGGTGTATGGTCACCTTGGTGGCATTTCCGGGCTAAGTTACTGTTTAATTTCATTGTTTCAGGAAGGAACATGGCCTTTCTGAATCCCTGTAAGTTGTAAGAAGACAAAGTTCATACGATACTCTTAAGTACACTGAAAAGCAAGCACTCTTTGCTACACACACACACACACATACACACATACATATATATATATATATATATATATATATAGGGATTGGACAAAAATCTAAAACGTTTGCAAAAGTGTGAAAATCATACCTACTATGGTGTGGGGCCTCCCTTTGTGTCCAAAACAGCTTGGATCCGACGTGGAATGGACATATACAGCTCCTGAATTTTGGTGTGTGAAATTTTGTATCATTGCTCCTCCAAAACATGCTCCAGTTCCTTAAGGGATGCTGTTGGAAGGTAAGAGACCGAACACGCCTTTCTAACTCAGACCACAATGGCTCAATGATGTTCAGATCTGGTGATTGTGGGACCCAGGGGAGGTGTGATAGCTCCTGGTCATGCTGCTCAAACCATGATTTCACCGTTTTTGCAGCGTGACAGAGTTCGAAATCATCTTGGTAGATGCCATCAGCATCAGGGAACAAGATATGGGCCATGGGTAGAACCTGGTTCCCCAAAATGGCCTCATACGCCTTAGCATTCATCATTCCATGCAGAGCTATGATGGGACTTGCGGAAAACCATGATATCACTGCCCATACTGTAACATAACCACCCCCATACTTTACAGTTGGGAGCAGACATTCTGTATCATAGGCCGGCGACGATGTTCTCCATACGTAAACACGACCGGTTGTTGGAAACAAGGTGAAGGTCGATTCATCGGACCACATTACGTGTTTCCGCTGCTCATGAGTCCACGACTTGTGTTCCTTGCACCTCTGGATACGCCTCTTCGCATTTACTGCTGTGACCAGGGGTTTGGCGATAGCGGCCCTGCCATGAATTGTCATTTTATGAAGTTCCCGTTACACTGTTTTCGATGAAACCAGGTTCTGTAGGCCGGAATTGAGTTTAGACGTAATTTTCACTGCAGTGGTCTTCTTTTTAGCTGCTATAATCCGTTTTAATGCCCTCCGGTCTCTATCTGACAAGATTGTCTTTTGACCACTGTTGTGCTTTGCAGACGTCGTTTGCCCATGAATTGTATATGACCTCGTGACATAGGACACAGTGCCTTTCGATAACCCCACAACATTCGCCACTGTTGCCACTGAAGCTCCAACCAGACTTGCACCAACGATCATGCCTCTTTGGAAGTCTGTCAGTTCGTCCATTGTACCGCACCACTTTCACACCACGACACTAACAGGTGAACTGGTTACTGGTGACGAAAGAGGAAGGTCCACATGACACATTGAAAACAAAAAGCGATCGGCAACCGCAACACGTGTTGTACAGTGGAGGGCCAAACTTACGTGTCCTGTATGAAGTGTTTTTTTTTAAATTTTTTGTCCTTCTCCTGTATATATATATATATATATATATATATATATATATATATATATATATATATATATCCCAGATAGCACAGAAAAATTTTTAAAAATGTTTAAAAATTTGCAAAGGCAAACTAAAAAGTTTGCAAAAAACTTGCCTTTTCAAATGAGAAAATTTGCCGAAAGTTCAATGCAAATAACGAAGTTGACGCTGGCTGAGTTTGCAGCAAAGTTGCCTCAGAAAATGAAAACATCTGCCAATACAAACGAAATGTTTGCGACTGCACAGCAAGAAAGTTTGCCAGCACTTTGCTGCAAATATTTTGTGCAAATTTTCATTGACAAAATTTTCGAAAATGAGCTGATAAATTTGGTGAAAATATTAAAAGGTTTGCAGCAACATTGCAGAAAGTGTTTTCACGATCGCAAGATCATGTTTGCTGCAAATGTATCAGGTAATGTTTGTTGCAAATTTATAAAGTGAAACCTAACTTTATGAAACATCAAAATTTTTATAATGTGGATCCGTCTTTTCTTAGTGGCAAGCATTAAACGTCTTCAGCTACTTGCCAAAGATAAGAAACTTACGAACGATAAACGCACAGACAAAGAATATCGCAATTTATCTACTTACTAAACGATCATATCCCTGTACTTACTCTCACACACATTCATAAAATAACGTCAGGCTGCCTGAGTCAATAAAAACATCTGATACGAGACCAGTGAGTTTATTCTGGAGTCCTCTGGTGTTTTGGTTTTTCTCGATTCTCACTTCCCGCTTGTTTTGTCACAGTTGATGTAGCGCAGTGAATTCTGGGTACGATGCGCGTGCACTCGGTAATATCATCACATATTTGCTTTCAGCAAATTTTTCGAAACAAGTTTTTTACAGAGTTGCAAACTGTTTGTGACGGCAAACTTTCAACGCTATATTTTCAAAAAAAGATGCAAGTTAATTGCAGTGGTGAATTTATTTTTACAAATCAGCGAAAATTTGCAGATCATATTTGAAAGCTTTTAATAAATATTAAGAAATTTTGCCTTCGCAAACTTTCAGATTGTTTGCTCCACTAAACGAAGCAAAAATTTGGCGCAAGTATTCGTGCTATCTGGGATATATATATATATATATATAGGTAGGTAGGTAGGTAGATAGATATATAGAGAGAGTGAGAGGTATTATGAAAGTCATTTACAATATCTGGACATGAATGTTTAAAACTAACTTCAGATAGGGATCTTCAAGATCGGGATCACATATCGAAATTTTTTTTTTTTTAAAGTGGACATGATTCTTTTGTGCACTGTGTGACACTTATATTTTCATTTTAAAAGAAAAAGATAAAGAGTTCGATGTGAACGGACATTCCCCTGATGGACAAGAAACAAGAAATATTGTAAAATTCACCTTTCATAATAAAGTCATAATTTAGACATGAATGATGATATTAATCCTAGAAATTGTGCTGATACGAAATTCGAAATGGCGGAAATGTAGGTTCACCGTTGAGTATGCTACTTTTATTACGTACATGGTATCTTAGTTTTATGTGCATAGAAATGTCTGACCATTCCTGTTGTTGGTAACTGTGACTTTCTCTTCGCCTTTAAGTTTATTGCTGCTGTCATTACCTTGGCAACGAGAGTGGGACAGTTATTAACGATTTTATGATAAGTTGTAAACTTACTACTGGTTGGCTGTGGGGAATGAAAATTATGCTATTAATATGTGCACTATCTCTATATTAAAATGTTAGGTTTATATGTTTGTCTTCAAAGAAAAGGTAGAGCGTTCACCTCCGGTGCTTGGAGTCCCTGGTTCGATCCCAACTCGCGCCGTGTGGACTTTATGGTGGGCAAACACCGTGCTCGTGGGTTTTCTCGGGGTTCTCCCGTTTCCTCCCACTTTCTTCATTATACCATTTCACTCATTTCTCATTATCACCGTCTCCTTTAGCCTACCCGGCATACCGTGGGACGTTAAACTTAAAGATTTCATTTCATTTCATTTCTTCAAAGAAAAGTATATATGTTTGTCTCCAATCCTTTCGACAACGAGATCTCGAAAACAACAAGTGCTGGAAACGTGCCATTCCCGCTGGTCGATTCCAAATCTTATGTAGATTATCTAGTTGTAATTGAATATTTTTTTTAAAACATGTCCGTTACTTCTTTATCACAGTTTTTAAGATGAATCTTTGTTGTTTGGCGGTTTTGCCCAATGAACACCATATATCACTAACATTATAATTAATTGCGTATGTAATGTATTTGTTTATTATATAGTGCATGAAAGAACAAAGAAAACACTGATCATACATAAATTAGAAACTCCAACCGGAAGTAGGCTCAATCTTGCAAACGGTGCAAGATAATGAAGAAATAATCGAAAAATCTCCCCTTTATGGTACCTCTTGCCGATTTTTAGCAAGATGGCTTTCACTTGTGTCTGTAAAGAGACATGTATAGACAGTGGCGTATTTAAGGGGGTGGCTTCCGGGCTTAAGCCCCCCCCCCGAAATCTTACTTAGAATAGTAAAGTAAATGAAATATCTTGCAGAATTTTCACATTTCCAGGCAAAGCCCCCCCCCCGAAAGTTAGCAAAGCCCCTCCCGAAACAAAAACGTAAATACGCCACTGTGTATAGATGTTGTGAGGAATGATAAGAAGATTCATACTTATATGTGAATGATGCGCTGTGCAGAGAGCGCAGGTTCAGCTAGCTGTACAACGAAATTTCTGGCACTCTCCGTTATTGATAATTTTAACTTTGTATTGTTGCTATCGTTACCATGGTAACGAAAAATGGTCAGTTCTCAATGATTCTGTGAATAGTACACAGTTAGCTCCTTAGATAGTGGCACATTCTGCTTGTTTTTTTATAAATGGATAAGAAATAGTTGAACAGAGTTAATTATTATAATTCCAATGCTATTAGTCAAATTTTATAGTTATATAAAGCTGTTGTGTTTACATAAAAGAGGTTATAAGGTTATTTGTGCGACACTCAAAAAAGCTGTAGGTTGTTTCAGCATTGTGGACAAGAATTAAATGAGTGTTTTGAGAGAAATTTATTTATTTACGTAGTAAATAAGCTTTAAATCTAAGTTCTGAAGCCTATCTTTTGATGTTTATTTTGGACACCTCTCATGTGTTGAAGATCCTTAACTTTAAATCTCCTTTAAATGTGAATTCATTTTGAAGCCCAAGACACTACTAATGTGAAATACGTATATGGAAATGTCTCTACACTAGAAACAAAATATGAATTTATGGCTAGAACGAATAGAGAAAGCACTCTCCTTTGCTAAATGCTGACAGCACATACATTGTATCTACAACGCAGTCTCTTATGTTTATGTCTATTAGATTTCCATAAATGCTTGCTTAATATAAGTATGCATTCATTTCTAAGACCATCTTTAACGCTTACAAAGCAAATATTCACTTTGTATTATATTTATATATGTATACTTACATTTACGTTTCTTATATATATATATATATATATATATATATATATATATATATATATATATATATGTATATATATATATATATATATATATATATATATATATATATATATATATATATATATACATTTTAATTTACAGCAACTTTTAATTTCTCTCTCTTTTTTTTAAAACTCTGTCTTCTGTTTTATGTTAGTGCATTCTTTGAAAATAGAATTGTGGATTATTTTTCCTTTTGTCTTCTTACGAAATTAAACTTAATGCATTTTTATTTTTGAGAAGTATTCTGCTTTCGATGTGTGTGTGTGTGTCTATTTGAAACGCTAATTTCCATATTAGTAAGTCGTATGAAGATTAAATCATATTTTCAAGAATCAAATAAAGCTCAAATTATGAAGAATGAGAAATAAAGTAATTAGAAACACAAAATGGTTTCCTCAAATATGTAAATATGTTGATATATAATAAAGTTTAAAATTGTCAGTTTGAAATAGTTTTCAACTGAAAAAGAATTTATTTTCTCTTCTTTGTGTCCTTAATAACCAGGAGCTTTATACATAGAAACTACAGGGTAGACCAATTGTGATATTTTGATCTACAATTTTAAAAGAAGTAAAAATTTTCGGTACATACTAATACAATATGCATCTCAATACAGGGCAAGTCAAAATGGTAGATCCGATTTCGAAAATTTATAATGTGAAATCTAATGAACATACGTTATTGTGAGACATCTGCATTTCAAAATAGTTTGACAAGAAACAAACACAATAAATAGTGTTTAACATGACTAGAAGAATATAAGAGATATTTTCTCCATTTAAATTTGCAGTCACTTGTAACAGGAAAAAAAAAATAACTATTTTCAAAACTCTGAAGAATTTCAAGTGGACAAGTTCGTCTTAAATAACCTTGTTTAGTTGGTTTCGAACCCATCTTTTTTCATTATGGGTTTCCATTCCCGGTACAAAATACATGTACAGTAAACTCCTGATTATCTGTGGAATTGAGTGCTGCGACAACCGCGGATAATCCACAAAATGGCCGAAAAAGGGCACAAATCAACACAAAAATGTTTTTGATAACTTTTATTTACAGTAGGAAGGCTACATACACAATTACAACCTAATAAATAGTCTTTTTTCTGTAGTTACAAGTTTACTTTTTCACAGAAATATCTATAATGTTTGTTGTTTCGTGTAAAAATACATTTTTTTTATTTATGATTGACATCTTTCTACTCTACCGTAATTTATCGTCACACAAGAAAGGAAAGAAAAACTACGAATATTCCGCAAACCGAACAATCCGACCTCGGGTATCGGATTAACGGCATGTAGAAGGTACACTCATGTCCAAATTATTGACGCATGCCTATAAATATATTATGTAGGAATTTAATTTGATAACGAATTCGCCCGGTATTTCTTATAATGTTAGTATGTGTATAATCGGCAAAGACACGTATGTGGCAAATTTCATAACAAAAGAGCAGTAAATAAGATCAATAAAACGAAAATAAAATTTTCTTGTCCATTTAGCCACATTTTGTTTTACTCATTCTAATTTTCGTATTTATAATTCTTTTGCTATGAAATTTACCACAAATATACATTTTCTGATTATACACATAGTATCAGTATTAAAAGTATCCTGCGAAATAATTATCAAATTATATTCTTACAAGAAGACAGCTACAGATATGCGACGATCATTTTGGACATAAGTGTACATACATCAAATTGTGTCAGTGGGAAAAGTGACAAACTCTAAACAACAATCAGTTAAGTCACTGTGGATGCCTATTCTTGCTATTTAGAGCTATAAGAGGCCTATTTAGAGAGTGAAAGAAATTTACTTTTATTCTGCCCTCGAAATAACGAATTCGAAAACTTAACCTTAAACCTGTAAATATATGGCTAATATTGTTTGTATGATCATATTTCTCTAAAATAAACATTAGAAAGTCCACATGAACATGATTCGGAAAACTTTTCCTCATTGAAACTGTCACTCAATAACTTGCTCCTGATCCTGTGTAAAGAATTAGATAAGGTTTACAAGTCTAGAATTGCCAGACTCTACCATTGACAGATATTTTATGTAAATATAGTTATAGTTGTTACGAATGATGACTTCAGCAGGTGTCCTAGGTCGAAAGCTCCAGTTCTTACTCGGAGTATCGAAATTTCCCACTGGGTATATTACCGTTTTTACTCCACGTGAGTTCTAGTATATTCATGTTCATTCTCGTCTATTGAAAGTCTCCGCCAGGTATCATTATTGGTTGGTATACATTTGAAGTACTCCTTTATGGATTACAAAATAACTAATATTCAATAAACAGTGGAGGCTTGCAGTGTCAGGAGTATCAAAAGTCAACTGGTATTTATCAAATACATTTTGTAGCGGAGAACACAGTTAAAAGAATACTGCTTTCAGCTCTCCAATTAGTAACAACGCAAATGCTTCCAGGAATAATTCAAGAAGCATTTGTGTGAAATGCAGAGTCAGGTGTTAAAAAAAGGGGGGGATAAAATTTGTTTCAGCTGTATCTTCAAGAAATAATGAAGCAAGAATTTCTCGATTTCTCAGCAAATAACATTTTACCGTTAATACTTTCGATCCTAAGCCTACGTAGGACCTCGACAGTGATGTACTGCCGATTTTTTGTAGATATACGCTCTACGCTTCCAAGAATATAGGTATACTCAGCCCCGTAAACGTTCATTGTATCATAAATTTATTCCTGGAAGCGTAAATGGAATATTAAAAATATTCCATTTAATATTCCTTCGATGGAATATTAAAAATATTAGGTGGATATACATGCAAAAAACGGACGAAGCCAAAATTTAGTTTGGTAATATTGTATTTGTAGCAATTCCACCCAACAATACCAATAAATAGTCTTGCATTTTCCCTATAATTCCAGGAACGAAACTGTTAAATATTGCCCTCTAATAACTTGTCATTAGGAAAGATTATTTTCATTCAGAAATATGTAAAGCGACAAGCAAAAACATTTTTTACAATATATATATTGAAAATTCATAAACTATGCGTGTTAATATGTGTTCAGTTGTTATTCTAACATAAATATAGGCACAGTTCTACGTATTACTTTGTTTAACACATACACCGAATTCGCAAATTTTTTAATAAAAATTTATTTTATCAATTACATGCAAATTCTCATTGTTTATCATTAATTAACCTAAAACACACCTGTTGCAGTAATCTTATGACAAGAGTGTTGCCAGGGGCCGCGTTTCTGTCAAAAAACACCCATTTTACGGACTTGCATTAAATAGCCTTTTTATATGGCAACACTGCATCAACCTTGTCATATTTTCGCACCAGTGGATAAATGTGGATGCATATTGTACATATACAAAGGAATTTACCCGCAGAAAATCAGTTTTCTGCAACTGAATATTGATTTTCTTCATTTTGCACATTTTTTATTTTACACTAATTTATTTCGTTACTACACATAAACGTTATAAGTTCCAGCATTGGTAATGACCTCGAAAATATCTACATAGAAGATGCTTACGTTTGTTTCAAGTTTCCGGTCTATGGCATTCTTAGATCAAAAGATATACGCAATCAAACTTTGGGTTGCATAACTTTACGGACACATTATATATATATATATATATATATATATATATATATATATATATATATATATATATATATATATATGAAAAATGGGTCACCTTGAGTTTTTCAAAAATTTCTCCCGACCTTTCTTTTCAAGATAGAAGATTAAAATTTTGCACACGTATGTACATAGCAACGTGTTCTTTTTTTAAAAAATCAGATCCCTACGTGAACTCAATCCCGGACTAGAGGGGCGCAAACATTTCGATTTTTTTTTCGAAACATCTCGCAGTTTTACCCGGGTATCCCATTTCTGGTGTATAATACGGACAAGCGAGTGGTACCGTTGAAAAGTACTCTCTATTCTGAAAACAACAAGGTATGAACCATGATCCTAGGGCAAATAGTAAGGAAGCAGTAGCTGTTTGAGTGAAAGTCTAAAATTCACGTAAGAAAGTGGAAATCCTAAAAGCGCGAAACACTAAATTCGCAGAGGTGTCATAACTTAGCCTTCTACGAAGATTTCTTCACAACGACACCAGGACATGGAAATTACACTCACCAGACGGTTATTCAACTTAGCATCTAAGTAACAAAAAAAAAAAAAAAAAAAACTCTCAACAATAGCTTTTAACAACTAAATATATGTGTGCGCTGATGCCGAATTCTCAATGGATGTAACCAGCAAGGTGCTAATGACCATTAACAACGAATAACCAATAAAAAAGCTCTACCACCCTAAGTTATCCTTACTATCTAACTTACTTCTAGACATACAAAAGTTACTCTAACTATTTTCTTCTCAATAAAAACTAACGTCAGTAAGTGAATGAAGAGGCAGCAACATAAAAACTCATCAGAAACGCAAGAAAGAGAGCAATTCAAGAGTACTTATTTTGATTTAGCAGCTAAGGCGCAAGCGTTCATAAATCAACACAGGTCCAGTGCAAAGAAAAATGAAAACAATGAAGCAAGTAATTCTAATCCATCAGTTAGGTTGCCGGTGATAAACCTTCCGACCTTTTCTGGAAGCTACGATGAGTGGTTGTCGTTCTATGACACATTTCAGGCATTAATACATAACAATAACACATTGCAGCCAGTCCAAAGGTTTCATTATTTGCGTTCTTTTCTACGTGAGGAGGCGCTTGAAGTAATACAAGCCTTGGAAATTTCTTCTGAAAACTATGACGTAGAATGGACTTTACTCAAAGAATGTTTTGAAAACAAAAAGTATATTGTTAACAAACACGTCAAAGCTTTATTTTAAATACCAATGGTGGAACGTGAGTCGGCTGTTTCGCTTAAATCTCTTTTAGACAGCACGGTAAAACATTTGCGGGCTTTAAAATCATTAGGTCAACCGACAGAAAGCTAGGATCCATTACTTACTTGATTGCGACCAAATTAGACAATACAACACATAAGGAGTGGGAGAAAACACAATCAACGAATGAATTACCGAGCATGCCACAGCTGACACAATTTTTACAACAACGTTGCCAAGTTTTAGACGCAGTTGATGATAAGCGTAGACCTAAAGACACACCCTCAGTTCCAAATAACAAATATCAACAAACAAATAAGGCAGGCAAAAGGAGTCATTTCTCAACGACAGCACACGTAACGTGTTCCGACAACAATGCATGTCCCAGCTGTAAAGGCTCACACAAATGATTTCAATGGCAATCATTGTTGAGAAAATGTATAGGAGATAGAATTAAAGAAGTTAAACGTCTTTCTGTGTGTATAAATTGTCTCAAACGAGCGCATAAGGCAAATGAGTGCTTATCAGGTAATTGTAAAATATGCAATAAAAAGCATAACACTTTACTGCACTACTCGCGTTGTCCATCGCCCACTAGAGCGAATGAACCACAAGATGAAGGGAAATAGGTCAAGGTCAAAATACGCTCGCTGCAACCACATCACTTGAGCAGGAATGTGAAGGTAAGAATATTCGTTCTACAAACAGTGTACCGTAGAATCGTAGGAGACCGCCAAGCGTTATGCTACCCACAGCTGTAGTATATGTTAAAGATAAACAGGGTAATTTTCAAATGTGTCGAACACTTCTCGATTGTGCTTTTCAGTCAATGCATGCCGCCTAACAAATAGAATGGTTCAATTATTGGGACTAACAAAGAGTAATAGAGTTGTACACATAAATGGTATAGGTAATGCTAATACTAGCCATAGCGTTCAGGCTACAATTAAGTCAAGACATAACAATTATTCAGCCACATTAGACTTCATCATATTGCCGCAAATATCACAAGACTTGCCTATGGTTCATGTAGACACGTCATCGTGGGAAATACCTTCCAACATTGAATTAGCAGATCCTAGCTTCAACATACCACAGCGTATTGATATGTTATTGGGGGCGGAAGTATTCTTTGATCTACTTTGTGAAGGGCAAATAAAATTCAAGGCAGGGTATCCAACCTTGCATAAAACGTTGTTTGGCTGGATTGTAGCTGGAAAAATAGACAATCAACCACACATTTCGACAAATGTGTGTCACCTCTCCACAACAGAAAAAAATACACGAGCAATTACAAAAATTCTGGACGATAGAAGAATGTTCAACGAAACATCCATTAAGTCAAGAGCAGGCAGAATGTGAAAGACACTTCAAAGATAAACATACCGGAGAGACGAGACTGGGACATTCGTCGTAAGACTTCCCTTTAAAGAAAATGTGGGGAATCTTGGTAAATCCAAGGAGATTTCAACGAGAAGACTTTATTCAATGGAAAAAACGCTTATGAAGGATACTGAGAAAAAAGGGCATATATAGCGTTCATGAAAGAGTACGAAGATTTGGGCCATATGGATGAAATAACTAGAGCAGAGAGCGATACAATGATGCCAGACTACTATCTTCCCCATCATTGCGTTATGAAGGAGACCAGTACTACTACCAAACTCAGGGTTGTATTTGGTGCATCGTGCAAAACAACTTCTGGACTTTCATTAAATGACACAATGAGAGTCGGGCCTACAATCCAAGAAGAATTATTTTCCATAACAGCAAGATTCAGGCAACATCAATACGTCATGACAGCTGATATAGAGATGTATTGCAACATTAGGGTACATGATTAAGATGCAAACTACCAGAAAATACTGTGGAGAGAAAACCCTCAAGAAACAATAAAGATATGTCGACTCAAAACTCTAACATATGGTACTGCAGCAGCTCCTTTCCTAGCCACTAGATGTCTTCAGCAACTAGCCATAGAAGAAAAGAAGAATTTTCCTGAGGCAGCAGAAGTTGTAATGAGGGACTTCTATATTGATGATCTTCAAACAGGGACAAACACGAAGAAGGAACTACATGAATTACAAGGTCAACTCACAACTCTTCTGCAAAGATGTGGTTTTTGTTTGAGAAAATGGTGTAGCAACGACACTTCACTGCTTTCAAAAAATACCCAGTGAACTTCAAGAATCAAATTTCACCATTCAACCAAATGATGATTGCATCACAAGAAGTTTAGGATTGTTGTGGAATCCCATTAAAGACACATTTTCTTTCTCTGTCAAACCAAGAAACAACCCTCAGCAAATCACGAAGAGGGCTATTCTTGCTACAGTAGCGAGCATATTTGATCCCTTAGGATTAATAGGACCAGTTATTCTTAAGGCAAAAATATTTCTGCAACGTTTGTGGGAATTAAAATTGAATTGGGATGAAGAGGTTCCAGCCCCATTGCATTCAGAGTGGGAAACTTTTGAGCAGCAACTTCAAGAGTTCGAATCACTACATGTTCAGCGGAAGGTTATTCAAAAAACACAATCGCAGGTAGAAATTCACGGATTTTGCGACGGATCTCAGAATGGATATGGAGCTTGTATATATGTAACATCTAGTACGAAAAATGGAAAATTCACAGGAAACTTACGATGTTCAAAATCTCGAGTAGCACCTTTGAAGAAGACAACTATTCCTCGCCTAGAACTTTGTGCAGCTTTGTTACTTGCACAGCTAACTCAGAAAGTAATACAAGCATTACATTGCAAGATCGATAAAGTTGTTTTATGGTCAGATTCCACCATTGTATTAGCATGGATAAGAGGACCTTGTTCTCAATGGAAAACGTATGTTGCAAATCGTGTGGCGGAAATTCAACAATTGACTTTCCAAACTATGAATGGAGACACGTCAAAACAGAGGAGAATCCAGCAGATCATATATCGAGAGGATTAACACCATCAGAGATTCTTGATAATGAATTATGGTAGCATGGGCCTTCCTGGCTATCTGAGAAATTAGACTCACAGACGAGGGAAGATTTTGTGACCTAAGCGATGTTCCCGAGCATGGTTTCTACAAAACCATGTGAACTCTTAGACAGATATTCATCATTAAGAAGATTGCAACGTGTAACTGCTTATTGTCTACGATTTGCACACAACATGAGAAGATCTAATTGTGACAGACAGCATGGACATTTTACAGTAAGTGAATTACATGAAGCACTCGAATGTCTTATTAAACTATCACAGCAACAAGCATTTCACAAGGAATTAAATGCGTTGAGATCAGGAAAGGAAGTCGACAACCAAAGTCAACTGAGAAATTTGAACCCATACTTGGATGAGAGGTAAATTATCAGAGTCGGAGGAAGATTAAATGCAGCAGATCTTACTGAAGGACAGAAACATCCTATTGTACTTCCAGCGAACTGCAACTTGACAAAGTTAATCGCCCAAGAAGAACATAAGAAGCTATTGCATGCCGGGCCTCAATTATTGTTATCATCCTTTCGACAATTATATTGGCCAATACGTGGACAAAACTTGGTTCGTCAAGTTGTGCACCAGTGTGTCACATGTTTCAGAAACAATCCTAAAGATGGTAAACAGATGATGGGAGATCTACCAGATGACAGAGTTCAACCAAGACCATTTCTTCACAGCGGTGTTGACTACTGTGGGCCCATTTACCTTAAATCGAGTAACCGAAGAGAAGCCAAACTTCATAAGGCATATATAGCACTTTTCGTGTGTTTAGCGACTAAGGCGGTTCATATTGAACTCGTAAGTGATCTAACTACAGAGGCGTTTATTGGAGCATTAAAGTGAATCATGGCTCATCGAGGAAAATGCGCTAAACTGTATTCTGACAATGCAACTAACTTCGTTGGTGCAAAAAGGGAACTACAAGAACTGAAGACTTTATTTGAATCAGAACACCATAAAGAAAAATTACAGAATTTTCTGGCAGCTGATACCATCACGTGGGTTTTTATTCCAGCAAGATCACCAAACTTCGGAGGCTTATGGGAATCATCGATTAAATCTCTCAAATATCATTTAAAGTGAGTCGTGGGATATGCTTCACTCACCTACGAAGAGATGAACACTATTTTGACACTGATTGAGGCTTGCTTAAACTCTAGACCCCTAACACCATTATCAAATGATCCAAATGACCTGCATCCTTTAACACCTGGTCATTTCCTAATAGGCGACGCACTCACTACCATGCCAGAACCTAGCTTGAAAAATATTCCTGTCAACAGACTTTCGAGATGGCAATACATACAACAAGGTCAAAGGAGTATCTATCAAGTCTTCTAGAACGATCCAAGTGGAGAAGAAAATTCCCCAACCTTCTGGAAGGTGATTTGGTGCTCATCAAAGAAGATAACATTCCACCTCTAAAATGGAAAACTGGACGTATTGTGCAATTGTTTCCTGGGAAGGACGGAATAGTACGAGTGGCGATAGTGAAAACTACCAGAGGTACAACAAGATCTGTTCGTCAATTGTGCCCGCTTCCTAAGGAGAGTTAATGTGTTGGTGTTATTCATAGTGTTGGGTTGTGTGTGCATTATTCTGTTTATGTTTATATCATTCATTCATAACTTGTGTTAGCTATTGTTGTGTATATTAAGTTCATGAATCAAATTAATCATTCATAGATTTGTTGAAGGAATTCCTTCAAGGTGGGTGGTATGTTCAGAACTGAGCGTTCTTCTCAATAAAAACTAACGCCAGTAAGTAAATGAAGAGGCAGCAACATAAAGATTAATACTTTTTCTCCCCAGCAGGAGTGAGTGAGTGTGTGTGTGTGTGTGTAAAACAGAACACCAAGATAGCAACGGTAGCTACGTGTGTTGTGTTAATATCGCATTAATCCACATATACTAATGTTCATCTAGCGAGTTTGTTTGTATTTTTTGAATTCATATAATCTTGTGTATTATGAAATGCAAATATATTGAGCAGTCTCAAAGCACCGTCGAAGAATTATTAAGAAACTAGCGCCTACACAAGGATTACATCAACCAGAACCCACCGTCAGATAGTGGCAATAGTAAACAAAGGCAGTAGAGCCCATCTCATTTGGGAAAGGACTTAGGAGACTCAAGGGCTGGTTAGATGTTAAGTTCCACAGAGTTGAGACTAAGGCACGTACAGCGGAGATGATGAAGTCATCCCACGCTCCAGCTGCTTTTACCACCAAAGTTTATATTCATTTGACAAAAGTAGGATAAATCCCTGAATTATATTGAGAATAGAATAGAACCATACAAATTTCTTTTTTGCGCTGAGAACAGAACCACAGCTGCCCTGTTGGTAGGTAAGACGCCTTTCAGACTATATCGCTGTGAGTCTAGCGTTGTCTACGAGACAAGAAATTTCTTGTCCCGTCTCGAAAACTAGACGATAAGTAATTTTTATTCAAATCCTAGATGAGACGAGAAATATGACAATTCTAGTTTCGTTTTTTGTGTCGAGAAGAGATATTTCACGAATCTTGTGAGCAACATTTGTTCACCCAAATCTTAGATTTCGAAGTTTTAGAGTTCTAGTGGGGTGTAAATTATACATAAATAAAATGATTGTACGAAAAGAACGAAGAATATTTCTCAACGTTTGGCAATACGCAAGTTATTACATAATATACTCCATTTCGAGACGAGATTAGACTATTTTCATGTTCAAGAATCGAGAAAGTTTAGAAGATGATATAGCTTCTCGTCTCGTCACGGATGTAACACTATCTAAGACACAGTAGTAGGTAAAAAAAATTTTGTCTAACACATAAACATAATAAAATGCAATGAAATTAAATATATCAGTTTAGGCTAAGGGAGACAGTGATTAAAGCAAGTGAAAGATTATGGAAGAATTGGTGGAATGAGAAAGTGGGAGGAAACGGGAATAACCCGAGAAAACCCACGGACACTATATTGTCCACCACAAATTTGTTTGGCCGGGTATTAAACCAGGGACCCCACACACTAGTGCTGAGCACTTTATCACTGAGCCACCGTGCCCCCAACATAGTAAACATACAAACGCAGAACACGTATCTCGTCTACCACATAAAACAAACCTTCTTTCAATCTTTCTTTATCCTCCAAATTTTTAGGGTCCCATTATTTAGTGCCTGTAGGCTGGTCCACCACACTGGTCCCACCAAACATAGAGCCTTGTCTTACGTCCAAAGCGATTTGGCCTTGCCGTCGATGGGCCGGCTTCACCAGGTACAAGCCATGATTTTTTCGCTTCGGGTTCTCAAAAGAAATCCATTTTTCGTCCCACGTGACAATTCGATGCAAAAATGATTTCCTTTCGAACCGTTGAAGCAGGATTTCACACACGGTTTTTCGCTTTTCCATTTGTCTATCCTTCAGCGGTGTGGCACCCATTTTCCATACTTCTGGATCTTTCCCATGACTTTTAAACGTTGGGAAATTGCTCCTCGAGTCACATTTAGTGTTTGTGCTAATGTTGCTTGCGATTGGGTTGGGTCTTCATCTAATAACGCCTGCAATTCCTCGTCTTTGAACTTTTTCGCTGCACCGGGATGTTCCTTGTCTGTCAAATCGAAATCTCTACTTTTAAATTGACGAAACCATGTCTCGCATGTTCTAATCACTGGAGCATGTTCACCGTAGGTTTCTACCAGAAACCGATGAGCTTCAGCTGCTTTTTTCTTTTGATGAAATAAGAACAGCAATGCATGCCGCAAATGCGATTTACTTGGAACGAAACTCGCCATATTCACTGAGGTAAACAACTCTGACGCTATTCTGTTGGCCGAATGTGACTTGTGTATTTTTGAAGGTTAATGTTTACAGAAACAAATGACGTACATGCCGCATCATAGAAATGTATACATATTGCTAGAGACATCTAACGGTAAAACCGGCAAACTTCAACTAACACACCTGGTAAATAGCCTACATATTCTCTTTGGAGACGCACCACCACTCAAGAGTTCATATTTCACAATCGACATTTTGCGCGACTGTTATGGAGTCGTGTATGCAGCAGGCACAGAGCCATTTAGTGGAATTCTCTTGTTAGAACACTCTCGACTAATAACGATTCTATTTATTTCAATTGAAATCAAATCAAAATGAGTTTATTGAGTGCATTTAGTGAGAAAAAAAATAATGACGGCTGTTGATTGATTTAATAGTGAAAATTAGTTTCGAACGGGCGTCGGATGATAAAACGTCAAATTGAAGCAATTCACGGAAGCGTGCTCAGTTACTCTGTAAACGATGTTAGTATTTTCCTGCGAGAGTTGCCAGTTAATTGAAAGGAAGTTGCTAAATGCTGTGCACAGGAAAGAGTAAATGCTTATTGCTGAGTAGGATGGTTTATTTTTTTTTCTATCCTCTTCCCCACTAAAATTTGTTGCTAGAATGAGAACAGAACGTTCTAATGAAAGATAACCAACAATTTGTGGTCATAATCATTCAGTCAAATTCTGTTTTCACATGCGATATTGCCACGACTCTTACTGCAATGAATAGCACACATTAATGATAAATATTCAACATTGCATTTCGTATACCGTAAATAATAGCTTATTATTATTATTATTATTATTATTATTATTATTATTATTATTATTATTATTATTATTATTATTATTATTATTTGCATCAGCTCTTTAGTGGTTCACAGAAGTGCAATATAGCTCTTCAATAGTGTTACATTTGGTTGCCTATACGAGGTATGTTCAAAAAGTATTTAACCCTTTTTTCCCGCGTAAACCAATGAAGCGCGGGCGACTGTCTTCGGTGTAGATATAGAGGGGACAGTCATGCGAAGTCATGAATGTTTTTTGTTCCAACCTATAGAAAGCGTCAGTAGCTAGCAGTCGATCAAGGAATGAAGACATGTAGTGAGCGGTCGTCGGGTTTCATTTAAAAAAAAAGACAGAAAAAGCTGAGCAACGATATTGCATCAAATGTTGCCAAAAGCCTGGCGATACCCAAGCGAAAATCATTCAACCCGGATCGATACATTCATTTTTGAACCAGCATTTGGGCATGAGGAGAGTGTCCACAAAATTTGATTCAGTCTTTCGTTGCCAAATACAACATTTCTTTGCGTCATCAGGCTACCTACTTACCCGACATGGTTCCATGTGACTTTTGATTATTTCCCAAACTGAAAATGCCACTAAAAAAGGGACCCGATTTGAGTCAAGAAAAGGCATCATGCGGAATGCGATGGCACGGTTACTCACATTTTAAAAACTGCGTTCGAGAGGTGTTTCCAACAATAGCGAGAGCGCTGGGGGAAGTGTGTGCATTACTGAGGAAACTACTTTGAAGAGAATTAGTTTCAAATTTCCAACTGGGGTAAAATTAGGGGGAATGCGAGATTACGCCGTTCCCCCACTTCCAAAAATATCTGTGGCGTCCCTCAATTTTCTGAAAAAAAATACAATTGGCAAAAATATGCAAGGGGTGCGGTATGATGTTATCCTTCCTTTCCCCTTTTCAGATCCACTTTTACCCCTGATTTCCAAATCAATAACTGTATTTTTGCTAAGCAAAGGTTTGATGCGTTTTAAAATCACCGAGTACATATTGTCTCAGTGGTAGAGTTGGTGGTAAATGTATTGTTCGATGACGCCATGTTTAATCTTCCGTTCGGTCTTCATTGTGTACACAGGCCTTCAAGTATAGAAACTAGATTTTATAGTAGGGTTTTTAAAAAATATTTTCTATTTTACTAAACGTGCCAAATACATCACCAAAAATAATAGTCACTTGCTGTAAGGTGAAAATGAGATATTTCCATTTTCTCGAAAAGCACTGTAAGCATTTTGTTTATGTTTCATAAGGTAATATTTCATTAATAATCCTACAAGATGGCGCTGTTTCTTTTTGAAAATTTTCTAAGTTTAATTTACAGTTTTAGTGTGATTTTTCAAAACTGAGTAAGACAATTTCAGTAAATAAACGTTTCATTACCAACTGTATACTGTAATACGACATTAAAGATTTTCTTCAGTGGAAATTATGATATAACATCAATAATTTCTCATAAAGAGATCCATAATATGTGGTTTATTAATTGAGTTTTTCTTTCGAATAATTCGTCTGTACAGGGGCGAAGTGGGGTAACTCGAAAATTCGGTTTTCAGTTATGACAACAATAAAAAGTTTGTAGCTGAATTTCGTAGACAAGGGAGACACACGTTTTGTAAATGGTGTGTATTTTGATATGAGTAATAGGGAATAACGTTAAAAAGACATTTTAAAATGCTCTCTTGTAAAATTATAAAAATCAAGATGTGTCACTTTGCTCCTTCACCGACGAATTTACTCAAAAACGACTTAAACATTTGTCGTAATTTTCCTCACAAAATTTCAATAATGCAATTCATTAATTGGATGAAGTTTGTTTAATGAAGCTTTTGGAAAGGGTTCTACGCGTGCTGAGTTAGTGACGTTACTTGCATGATTTTAATCCATTATGATATATGTTGCTGAGGTAAGTTTCCTTTTAGACATTTTATTCATACTAACCTAACAGTTCCCATGGAATCTCCTAAAGTTGTTAGTTACGCAATAATGGACTCCTTCTGTACACATGACACATTTCCAAGTTGTGAAGAGTTTTTTCGGGATCAACTTCCGGATCACCCTGTCATTTGTAAAAGGAAAAGTTTCGGCTGTCAGCAAAGACATGGGTAAAATTTTATCTGAAAAGGTAGGGACACGCATGACGTCACGCCGCGTCCCGTGCATATCTTTACCCATAGGTAATATTTTTAGGAAGTGGAGGGACGCCATAGATATTTTTATAAGTGGGGCGACGACGTCTCTCGGCGTTCCACGAAAGTGTTTGTTATTTGCAGTGTTAGGTTTTCATTTTAGATAGTGTATCTGTACAACGAAGGTGGGGGGTGCATGGGCTCCGGTGCATCCTCTAAATCCATATATATATATAATTGTGTGTGTGTGTTTGCTTTCGAAATACGATATTCGCAACGTATTTTAAACATTCATAATGAAAAAGTAAACAAATGTTTCTCCAATAAGTATCCAAGCAGATTTCCATAATTACCTCCTTTATTATTTGGTACCAGTGACACTATCTGTCAATGTCGCACTATTCCTGCAGCGTTTAGCTACACCAAGAACACGTAGTGGTCCATCTTTCTCATCCCTAGGCTTCGGATCGATATACACTAAAAACAAAATATGCATGCAAATATGCGCTATAAATCACGAAAATATGCAGTGAAAATATGCAAATATGCACTAGAAAGAGTAAATATGCACTAATCAAAAGCTAGAGTTAAATTAGGAATTTTATTATCTTTAGAGAAAAAAGTTGTATTACTAGAATTACATATACTTGGTCAGGGCCGGCCTTAAGCCGATTGGACCGATTGCTCCCAATAGGGCCCCGCATCTAAGGGGGCCCCGCGCTATGTCATCTACTCTACTCTCCAGTGCCATTTTAACAGCATATTAGGCCCTAGAGAAAACAAGTGTGTTGGGGTCCCTATGACTAAATTTTGCTCCTATTACATGTAATTAATACATGCCATTCTGTTCATGGGACCCTCAATGTTTGCGGGGCCCCCGGCCAAGTGGCTATGGTACGTTAAGATGGCTCTGCTATCCTCGGTTGTCAAATACACACAACATATTGCATTCATCCTCTCCCTAACATGTAAATGAATAGTTTGTATTTAGATTCCGGGCGATAGCAAATATTTTCTGAATTTAATACGGTTGTATAGTTTTTTTATTTTTTAAAGTTTACAACTTCTGTTGTTAAAACAGATATTATGCCCAGGGAGTATTCTGCACATTACTAACACTCCCCCAAATTTCCTTACACACATCCCTGGGCGTAAAGATATTGTTTTCTTTAAGTTTGTATAAAACTGTATTTCATTATTCTAGGTGCACACCTCCTTGTATTTTGAACACTCTACTAAGTAAAAGTTCTAGCGTTCTTACTAATGTCATGTGATACTACCGTGAATACCAAGATGGTATTAAATAAATCAGCCTCAGCTGCGACTTCTTTGCATACCATTTCTCTTATTATAGCTATATTAAAAAAAAACAGAAGATATAACTGATTAGAGTACTCGCCTTTGGCGTGGAAGACCCGAGTTCGATTCCCAGCAGGAGCTCATGTGTTTCGGATTCCACGTTAATCAGTAGGTTCACGTCTCGCATAGCTGCTGAACGGGACGTTAAACTCAAAATCAAATGAAATCAAATCAAAACCAGAGAGAATATTTTGCCCTCCTGCAAAAAATCCCGTGGATGTATTTTTTTCAAATCAAGTCAGAAAAACCGAATGTATACTAGTGCTTACTGAAGAGGTGGCTGCTTATGAAGGTTTGTCTTCTAACTCGAATAATCCAATGGAAAATATGTCATCATTAAGATTTGTGATCGTCTCATTGCCTTTTTATTTTGTCTGCAATCGATAACTATTTCAAGCTCAGAATACCTTTCATAAGTAGTACCTAGGATGTTCTCACTGGCATTAGGTTTTCCTGACTTGAATTATTTAAAAAAAGATACAGTTGTTAAGAAATCTTTGAATCAACGAATTCATATCTATTTCCATATCATTATGTCTTAACAAATATAAGCTTATGGAAACTTCACTATTGTATTTCTCGTAAATTTCCAGCCCAATTTGATATATTAGTTGGCCCACTTCCTATTTTAAAAAAGTCAAGCGAGATATAAGATGGCCGACTTCAAGATGGCGGCCATGATAAGCATACCATCAAACAGATTTCTTCCTCCTGGTGTCCGTTACTGTATTTTTCTTCTTCATCCCTTTACCAGTTTCACAAATAACATGCCATTTTCAAACTTGAAACATACTGTTATGTTATACTGGATGTTATACTGTTATACTGGATTATTCTGATCAATGAGGTTTTAGGTCACTGCGGCCGTCTTTATGGACGGAAGCATTTTAAATTTTGGTTACCGCTTGTGTTTTGATATTCCACACTTCTCTGCCAAGTTTGGTCAAGAAATTAGATTTCAACATCGATAGGTTTAGTTGTAAGAGAAGAAAACTATGAAATACTGGTACAGAACCTTCTAAAAAAATTGCGAGGCAGAAGGGTAAAATATGTATTTTAAAATTCATTTACTGTCTACTTTTCCATTTGAGTTATTTATCTGAAAATGTAGCTGCTATCAGCAATGAACAGGTGAGCGTTTTCACCAGAACATTCTGCAGATGGAAAAACGTTATAAAGGGCAGTGATACCCGTAGATTATGAGAAATTACTGTTATTTCCTCCTAAAAGAGGACTCCACAACATAGAAACAGGAAAGTGTTTTGAAACTGTCTTTGCCGTTAGTATTTTTTTCTTAATTAAGCTTATAAGTAAACATGCAGGGTGTTCCGGGGATAAACTGATGTGTTCAGGATCTCAATACAAGAAAAATGTTTTTCTGCGACTTTGGTCGAAAACGCTTAATTACGGAGAGAGCTAATTAAAATTACTGGAATTGGTCATTTCTCTAACACTTTTATTATCCCTATCTCCGTAATTAAGCGTTTTCGATGAAAGTTGAAGATTTTTCCTTGTATTGGAGTTCTGAACTTACATACGAAGTTTGTCGGTTTTTCCCGGAACATCTTGTATATGAATACCTAATAACGATATACACATAAGTTTATAAATGATGTGTTTGCAATGTTTAGTATCACATACATGCATTTTTTTCATTAAAACCTAGAATTTATCCTCATAAACACCTTTTATTTTATATCTCAAATTGCATTTGTTCCTGCTAGCAGTTAATCATAATCATAGCAGAAAATCTGACAGTGAGAAGGATACGAAAAAACTGACTCAATTTTCATTTTCAGAACGTTTGATTTAGTCTATTAACTTTCACGCACTATTTAAGCGCACATGTTGACTGCACTCCATTCTGACTGCAAAATGTCTATTGAACTTCTGAAATGAAATGTTTGTGATGTCCCAGGATTTTTTCTTAAGACATGAATGATTAATGAAAGAGAGTGATTATGGAATTAAATTTTGTGTTAATTCCACCGGGAATCGAGATCGGGCTTGAAACTATGTACATCACAGGCGCACGCGCTAACCACGAAACCAGCAGGGAGAGCGCTATATATATGTTCTGTAAACCTTGGTGCTAGTTAGTTGTAAATTTGGGGCCCCCAAAATGTTCCCCAATCGGGCCCCGCACTACCTAAGGCCGGCCCTGTACTTGGTATATAACTATGATGCATTCATGCTACAATGCACAACTACGTAGTTTTCGGTGTTTTCTGACCAAAAGCTGCATTTATCAGTCAAAACATTACTGTATATCGAAAATGTTCCTTCCGTGTCACGGGTCGTTAAGGGACAGTATTTCAAAGAAGCAATATTACTTGCCGATAAATCTGAATTCGTGTGTCGTTGTTCCCAGAAACATTTTATTTACATTAGACCAGGGGTATAAGTGTATATGAAAAGGTGAGGGGACGGCAGGTAGTGGCATGACGCCACGCCGTTTCCCTTGCCTATCTTTGTCTCTTGTGCCTAGGTAATATTTTAGAAACTGGGGAGACGACGTACATGTTTTTCGAGGTGGGAGGACAGCGTCTCCCCACATTCCCCTTCATTTTTACCAATGCATTAGACATGAATTTTATGCCAGGATTTTTTGTTTATTGACTGTGCGCTTTGAAGAATTGCTTGTCCGATTGGTTTTGGTGGCGCCTGTTTCGTTATTGAATCAAACAACCCAAATCCACTGCAAGGTCCTAATCATCGCTATTCTAATCTCGTTATGATCTTTGAAATTGAACTGAAATGAGTATTGATAAATGCAAAGTCACTTTTAATGTTTTCAGCTCCGCAAGCGTACAAGGCTTCTTGAATAAATTTGTTTTTTTTTCGGGTTCGCACAGCTCACAGTCAGTATGTGAAATTAAAATACATCTACTTATATATTAATTTACAAATAAAAAAGAATGCGCCAAGTATCTGTGAATAAAGAATAAATATACCCAAAGAAATAAATAAACGTTTCTGGCATAAGCATATAATAAAACCTGACTAGCGAAATTGAACAGGACTCGCAGAAATTTTCGTTAGAGGTTTTACAGTTAACGAAGATTTATGCTTAAGAAAATAAATAAGGTACATACATATAATGGGCATAGTGAGATAAAATAAAATGTACATAGGCCTACCATATTCAATTACAATATTTATTTGTGCTAAATTAATATATACAAAACTTAAAGTGAACCAAAAAAAAAAAAAGAAAAGAAAAAGAAAGCCTACCTACGACTTCAAAAGCCAAGACACAAGACATAAAGTAGTTGCTATGCCCTTTTCAGCGCTTCTCCCTCTACTTTTGGCTCCCTTTTGATCTACTGTGTATATTATGCTGCTTGTTCCATGTCTCTAGACCAGCTAGAGAACGAGTTATTGATATTTGGAAATAACTACATAAATTGCACTTCGTTCAAAAAGTAGCACGGTATCTAGGGCTTTATATGACAGTGGGCTAAAGGTTAAATGTGTAGGGTAACAAGTAAACGAAAGCCTTTACAGACAACGTAGTTCATACACCTAACCCCTCAAAAATTTCTAATTTTTCTAAACACTGCATTCCGGAAATTTCCATCATCCATTGTTCGCAACACAGGTTCCGCCTAATCAAGAGAATAACATTTTTTTTTTTTTACCTTTAAATTCATGGAACCGTGAAGTATTTCCGTTTAAAATAAATTTCCGTTTAATAAGGGATCTATTGAAGGCAGTTTTTACTGTATTAAAAGCCTGTATTCAAAACCTTATGTTCTTCTTTAAAGGAATATAAATCCACTTGAAATTACTTTTTATATCCAATTATGTGTAAATCCTACAATATTTTCCTCTTGTGTAACATTGTCCGTTTCAAACAACAATAATTTACAATGTATAAAATTGATACTTTAAATGGAATAAACTGATGTGAGCGAGACAAGGAGCACGAATGGGAAGAGGGTAAAGTTATTGAAAACATAACAGAACACTTATTAGAAAAGTTACATTTCGAGAGACCGAGCTGCGTATCAAAGCAACTCAAGCTTATATTTAAATACTCTCGTAAACTCCTTAAAGAAAAACTTGGGAACGTATCTCCTTATCTCAGAAAGTAACTCCTGTGACAAGTTTTAGATTTACTAAAGCAAATATTTTAATTAATTTAGAAAAGGGTTATTCATTTTTTTCCCGAAATATATTCTTCAAGTTTCTATGAGATGAACTCAGTAGAGTGTGCGGAAAAAAACAACGGTTGTTTCATAGTCGTAAAATCTCTTTACCAGATATAAAACTGCTATGAAAATATAAGAAGGCCAAAAAATAGAGCGCTGCTGAAGTTTGAGCTTTTGCTGTCGAGCAAAATAGAAAAGTCCTCTTCGGAAAACAATCTTACTTACTTTGAGAATAATATTTGCTTAGCATACACTTTGCAAAATATATTTTCTTCTTGAATTGTTAACGTCTCTCAACTTCAATCTATTGTTTCAGAAGATAACTTCTAGAAGATTTTTCAGGCCCATTTAGTTGTAATGCGACATCTTTGCCCAACTTTTGTCCATTTTTGTCCACCCAAGAAAAAATGTACCATTCAAATAAACGAGGAAGGGAGGAAATAATTTCAAAATTTCGACCACTTCAATCACCTGTAGTGCGACATCTTCAAATTCGAATTTTAACTGGCTCAGAATTTTGTTCAATTTCCGTCCATTTTTGTCCACCGAAGAAACATTTCGTTGTATTCAAACAAACAAAGGAGGGCCATTTCAAAATTCGGTCACTTCGATCACCTGTAGTACGACATTATCAAATTTGAATGTAAACTAGCTCAGAACTTCGTCCATTCTTGAACACCCAGGAAAAATGTACCATTCAAATAAACGAGAGAGGGCCATTTGAAAATTTAATCACATCCATAACCTGTAATGCGACATCTTTAAATCCGACTTTCAACAAGCTTATTATTTTTTTATATATAATTTTTGTGCATCCATGTACCACCAACAAAACATTTTGTACCATTAAAATAAACGAGGGAGGTTCGTTTCAAAAATTGGCCACTTCGATTACTTGTAGTGAGACATCTTCAAATTCGAATTTTAATTAGCTCAAAATTTTGTCCAATTCCCGTAAATTTTTGTACCATAAAAATTGTACCATTCAATTTCACAAAGAAGGGCCATTTCAAAATTTTCTCCACTTCGATCACCAGTAGTGTGATATCTTTAAATTCGAATTCTAACTAGCTTGGAATTTTCCCTGTTTTTATAGATTTTTGTACTACCAAGATAGTTGAAATTTGAATTTGAAAATGTCTCACTACAGGTGATCCAAGTGGCCAAATTTTTAAATGATCGTCCCTGGTTTATTTCAATGGTACATAATTTATTCTTGGTCGTACAAAAATGTTCAAAAATTCGACACAATTCTGAGCTAATAAAAATGCGAATTTGAACATGTCGCACTATAGGTGATCGAAGTGGTCGAAATTTCGGAATGGCCCTCCTTTGTTAATTTGAATGGTACAAATTATTTTCTTGGAATGACAAAAATGGGCAAAATTCTGAGCTAGTTAAAATTTAAATTTGAAGATGTCGCACTACAACTAAAGAGACCCAGATTTTTCTTTTGGCATTTTTATACAGCCACAGCATTACATAATTTCAAATCCACACACACACACACACACACACAACAATAGCGACTTTAACTTCCGAGATGGGTGATATGAAAATTTTGTTGTAGGTGATTTGACACCGTTATTTATATCTTCTTCCCAAAAAAAAAAAAAAAAAAAAAAAATGACAGTCATGCATCATTGCCGGGAGGATGAATCACTCACCCCTTTCTTATTCTCCTTTCACATGACCTTGGAAAATATTCTGAACTAACAGCTAAACTATTTGAAGGTCTTATAGTCCAGAAGGTATAACGTCGTTGGCTTCCCGCGCTTACGAGGGAACTTATCCAAGTGCAACTCTGACTTCGAGTCGAGACTATGGCCGTTGGATACCTTGTCCCAAAAGAATATAACATGAAAAATCATATATCCTCGATCGCAACCGTTGCGGAGATATAAGCGTGAAAAGTTAGAAATTGAACTCCATATTATACATTACAAAATCAGATTCCGGGGCAGATTTTTGGGAAACGGTCGAGTAAGGAAACTCAGCGAATAATATCAAATTAGTGTGGAGAGCACAGCATCTTTTGAATGAAAAATTTGTGTCCCCGGGGCACTCGCGGGGTCCCAGGCGGGGTCCAACTCAAAATTTGCCAATGGAACCGGGAGTCAAGTAGCATATTGTATGCAAGCTATTGTTAAATAAAAGAAGATAGAACAAATCTCCACTCTCTACGATAACCCTGTTCAAACGGGCAACTGGTCAAAATGTCAATACAACCTACATTAAAAAAATCTATGGCCACGGTTCTAAATCCGTTAAGTTGCGACAATAACAAAACAGAAAAACACGTTTGAAAGTGTAAGGTATTGAAGTAAAGTAAATTGCTGCAGAGTCTCTCACAGAGTTGCACAACGGATAAAAGACGAAAAGGAGTAATCTTGAAACTGTGAGGCAACTTGGAGAGGAGTGGGCTTGGAGAAAACTGGAATAATGGTGCAGAAATAAAATATATCGGAGGGTGCTTTTGAGAGAGAGACTCTGCAGCAATTTGCTCTACTTCAGTACTTGCACTTTCAAACGTGTTTTTCTGTTTTGTTATTGTCGCAACTTAACGGATTTAGAACCGTGGCCATAGATTTTTTTTATATAGGTTGTATTGACATTTTGACCAGTTGCCGTTTGAACAGGGTTATCGTAGAGAGTGGAGATTTGTTCTATCTTCTTTTATTTAACAATAGCTTGCATACAATATGCTACTTGACTCCCGCTTCCATTGGCAAATTTTTAGTTGGACCCCGCCTGGGACCCTGCGAGTGCTCCGGGGACACAAATTTTTCATTCAAAAGATGCTGTGCTTTCCACACTAATTTGATATGTATTCGCTGAGTTTCCTTACTCAACCGTTTCCGAAAAATCTGACCCGGAATCTGATTTTGTAATGTACAATATGGAGTTCAATTTCTAACTTTTCACACTTATATCTCCGCAACGGTTGCGATCGAGGATGTATGATTTTTCGTGTTATATTCTTTTGGGACAGGGTATCCAACGGCCATAGTCTCGACTCGAAGTCAGAGTTGCACTTGGATAGGTTCCCTCGTTAGACCTGCTCGTCACTGGGGTGTGGTAAGAGGATAGCCAATCACCACCTTTCAGATTTGCCTAACTTACTCATTGCAAGATCACTCAACCTCAACTGTCTACTGCGCTCAGCGAGACACGAGTAACCAAGCAGGCAACTCCGCATAAACGTCACTGTAACTTTTCGCGGGAAGCCAATGACGTTATACCTTCTGGACTATATAAGTCTATTTATATTAGAAACCTGAAATTCCATTAATGAGGAAAGTTGTTGGACGTTAAAAATTATTAATTTGGTCGTCCTATAAATATGCATTTATATGCAGTACCGGTAACGTAATCTCCGAAATATGCAAATATAGAACACTATAAAACTCTGCTCTTGTACTGAAAAAAACATAAAACGAATTTCGGTTTAAAGAGCATATCAATATCACATCAGGAAAAAAATGAAAAAAAAAAAATGCAAAAATCCGAAGTCTACTCAACACCTCTTTTAGCCTAAAGGATATAAGTGCCGAATACAATATAATATGTAAAAGAGTCGTTTGTGTTAAATAATTTTAATAATATTTTGATTGTTTCTCTGATCATTTTCATTCAATACTATTAAGGAAACAAGAAGTATCTACCATTGTTTTCATAGGGGAAGTTTGGATAAGGGCTTATGGACCTACTTCCGGTAAAATGAGATATACATATTTTCTGCAAGTTTGAGCATATCCGTATGTGTCTAGATGGTGTTAAGGTAATATCTCTGCTCCGTAGCGAACGCCTGTCTCCAAAAATAGTGTGTGAATACGATGGTTAATTGGATAAGGACGTTTGTTTTTCTGCTCTCCTATAAAATTGAAGAATTGCTAGTTACGCCCTTATCCAAATTTACCCCTCAAGGTATATATAGTTTTAAATACTTTTGTTTACATAGATTTTGAGGCAAACCTATCATGTTTAATAGATAACCAAATCCAAACTTTGTTTAGTAAGCGAAGATAGTTTGTACTACAGTAGTTATTCAAGTTATAACTATGTTTACTCTGTTAATTGAATATACGTATATTTGTGTTTCTCAGTATGTCTAATGTAGCAGTACAAATATATTTACATAATTGAAATATACAAAAAGGGATGTTATTTATGTTGTAAATGCAATTAATAATTTGTACTAAATACATATTATGAGTAATTTAATTTAGTTTTTAAGTTGTTGTTTTAATTAGATCTCATTTCAACAGTTTTTAGTAGTTAATGCATGATTAAATAAATTTTTAGAGTAAATTTAATTAAAATATATTAGAAAACTCTTGCACTTGCTACGGTAGTGTGAGTTTTAGTTTTTGTATCTAGTACGAGGAAAATCTAATTAAATAATTGACAATTTTAATTATATTCATACACACTTCATCGTTGCTATGGTTAGGTAAATTGGTTTTCCACCCTACCCCTTCATTCCTGAGATTTGATCACGCAATTTAGTTCTCAAGTCAGGGCGTATGATCCAAAGTGTCTTTGTTAATCAATGTACACTTTCTTTGAAGTAATTGTATAGACAAAATAGAAAAGAGACAAGCAATAGCGTCATTTTAGGCTTTGCTGGGGAGGAAACAGGCCCGAATGGAGGGGGTGCCCTCCTAAATTTTTGCTGCCTTCCTAAAATTTTCACGGTAGGCTTGGAAATGAACTATAATATGGTTGGATCGGGCCCCCTAACTTCAGCCGACCCCCCCCCTACATTTTTGGGATGGCTATTGGCCTGGAGGAAAAATCTCCAATGTAAGTAACATTTATGTTAATCATTAGTATTATTATACAAATGATTAAAATGTATAACTATCTCGAACTCAGCACTCAAGGGATGGACAATTACCC
>NW_027657043.1:0-44784 GCF_964235325.1 Thermobia domestica | reverse complement strand
ATAGAAAAATTGGGACACGCGGAAATACGTAGGAACAAACCATGGTTCGACCAAGAATGCATTAAACTAGCAGAGAAGAGAAAACAGGCAAAATTACGGTGGCTACAAAATCCGAATGAAACAACTACACAAAATTTCGCAGATATCAGGCGGGAAACTTCCAAAACTTTTAGAACAAAGAAACGGGATTTTTTGAAAGCTAAAATTAAGGAACTTGAAGATAATAGTAAAAATAAAAATATTCGGGACATGTATAAGGGGATCAGCGAATTTAAGAAAGGCTATCAACCTCGTGCTTATATATTAAAGAAATCTGACGGGACAGTTCTCACTGATACGGATAGTCTCTTAAATAGATGGAAAGATTTCTTTGACGATTTGCTGAACACGCAGCCAAAAACTAATGTGCGTGGAGAAAAGGAGATACACACCGCAGAACCGTATATTGCAGAACCCAATCGAATAGAAGTGGAAGCCGCTATAAAGAAATTAAAGAAACACAAATCTCCGGGGGTAGATGAAATTCCGGCTGAATTAATTTTAGCTGGAGGCGAAAAATTGCGGAACAAGATACACAAACTCATTCTCCTTATCTGGAACAAGGAAGAATTGCCACAAGAGTGGAAAGAGTCAATCATTGTTCTAATTCACAAGAAAGGCGACAAAACTGACTGTAATAATTATCGAGGCATCTCTCTTCTGTCAACATCCTATAAAATCCTTTCAAATACTCTGTTAGCTAGATTGACCCCATACGCAGATGAAATTATTGGAGATTATCAGTGCGGATTTAAACGAAATCGATCAACTATCGACCAAATATTTACCATTCGCCAAATACTCGAAAAGAAGTGGGAATACAATACCCCGGTACATCAACTATTTATTGATTTTAGAAAGGCTTACGACTCGGTTAGGAGAGAAACATTATACAACGTTCTTACAGAGCTTGGAATACCGAGAAAGCTAATTAGATTAATTAAGACATGTTTAAGTGAATCCCAAAGTAAAGTCCGGGTAGGAAAATTTTTGTCCACGAGCTTCCACGTCGAAAATGGCCTGAAACAAGGAGATGCGTTGTCGCCATTATTATTTAACTTTGTACTGGAATACGCCATAAGGAAAATCAAAGATAGCAACCAGGGCCTAGAGTTGAACGGCATTCACCAGGTTATGGCATATGCTGATGATGTAAATTTAATAGGGGATGATAGGAGAACAGTAGAAATAAATGCAGAGATTTTATTAAACGCTTGCAGGGACATGGGTTTAGAAGTAAATGCAGAGAAAACTCAATACATGGAAGTGCGTCGGGACCGTAATACGGCAAATTGTGGAGGCGTTAAAATATTAAATAATACTTTTGATAAAGTGGATACTTTCAAATATTTAGGGTCAATATTAACAGACGAAAATCATATTCACGAAGAAATTAAATGTCGACTAAAAGCAGGGAATTCGTGTTACTATTCGGTTCAAAATCTCTTGTCGTCGCGAATTCTGTCGAGGAATTTGAAGCTTAAAATATATAAAACGATAATCATGCCTGTTGTTCTGTATGGTTGCGAAACATGGTCGCTTACTCTGAGGGAAGAACATAGACTGAAAGTATTTGAGAACAGGATCCTGAGAAGAATATTCGGACCCAAGAGGAACGAGAATGGGGAATGGCGAAAGCTTCATAACGAGGAACTACATAGTTTATACGGTTTACCCAACATTGTTAGGGTCGTCAAGTCTAGGAGGCTTAGGTGGGCAGATCATGTAGCTAGAATGGAAGAAAGTAGAAACGCTTTCAAAGCCTTGACTGGAGACCCATAGGAAACGACCATTAGGAAGACCTAGGCGCAGATGGGAGGATAATATTAAGATGGATCTCGCAGAGATAGGAATACAAAGTAGAAACTGGATCCAATTAGCTAAGGATAGAAGTCAGTGGAGAGCTTTTGTGAACGCGGCACTGAACCTCCGGGTTCCATAGGCCATAGAGTTATATATATATATATATATATATATATATATATATATATATATATATATATATATATATATATATATATATATATACACTAGCTGAACCTGCGCTCTCTACACAGCGCATCATTCGCATATGAGCATAAATCTTCCCATTCCTCACAACATATGGACATGTCCCATTACAGACTAGAGACCTGCTCGGGCCGGGCTTGGGCGGGCCGACTCTATTATTTCTTTGGGCCGGGCCGGGCTTGGGCGGGCCGACACTGATTTCTCTTCAGGTCGGGCCGGGCTGGGGCCGATTAATTGCAATTCTTTAATAATTATTGACATTCGTTAAACGACAATTAGAATAAAAGCAAACGTTGAAGAAGTGTGCCCGTGAAAAATGTTACAAAATGAAACTTCTAAAATTTATCGGGCCGGGCTTGGGCCAAGAATTTTAATAAACTTATCGGGCCGGGCCGGGCTCGGGCCGAAAATCTCCAAAACTTTTCGGGCCCGGGCTGGGCCGGGCCTACGTACATTCGGGCATGATTGGGCTCGGGCCGAAAAATTCGGCCCGTGCAGGTCTCTATTACAGACACAAGTGAAAGACGTCTTGATTAAAAAAAAAAAAGGCAAGGGGTATCATGAAGGGGGGGGATTTTTTCGATCAATATCTCGCACCGTTTGCAAGATTTGAGCCTACTTCCGGTTGGAGTTTCTAATTTATGTATGACCAGTGTTTTCTTTCTTCTTGCATGCAGTATGCAATAAGCAAATACATTACATATACAATTAACCCTTTTAGGATCCTGGCATTTTGGGCTATTTTTTAGACTTTCAGTCAAGCAGCTACTGCATCGTCACTATTTATCCTAGGATCATGGTCCATACCTCGTTCTCTTCAGAATAGAGCTGGCTATCAAATGGTATCACTTGCATGCCCATACCATATACCGGAAGCGGGAAAAAAATGTCAAAGTGAAAATTTCGGAGGGATTTTTTTTCTCGAACTTTGGCCCCCCCTGGACCCCCCTGTATGATCGTAGCCATCTAAAAAAAATCTGATAAATAGTACTTGGTATACTGAATGTGTGTGCCAAATTTCAAGTTTCTATCTTGAATAGTAAGGGCGAGAGAATTTGTACCAAAAATTCCCACAATGCCCCAAAGTACCATAAAACACTATGATCTCAGGGAAAAAAAAATCCTGAGACATCCCTAATTACCCTAGGACTATAATCCGCCAATCATTCTCTTCAGAATAGAACTGTCTTTCAGGCGGTACCATTCACATGTCTCCATTATGTATCTAAGGCGGGAAATTCCTGAAAAAGGGATTTTTGGGGGCAAAATTTCCCTTTTTTAACTTTTGCCCCTCTGGACCCCCCTGTTTTTACGCAGAAATCGGAAAAACTTCTGGTAAATACTACTCGGTGGACTGAATGTTTGTGCAAAATTTCAATCTTCTACGTGAAAAAATAGGCCCGACAGAAAAAATGTCCCTACCATGCCCCACTTTTACCCTATACAGAAGTATATTTGGATAAAAATTCACTGAGACGGCCCTAATTACCCTAGAATAATAATTCGACCGTCGTTCTCTTCAGAATGGAACTGCCTTTCAGACGGTATGACTCACGTGGTCCTATCATGTATGTGAGGCGGGAAAATGACGAAATACGGATTTTTGGGGGTAAAAAAATCCCTTTTTTAACACTTTGTCCCTCTGGTACCCCCTGTTTTAACACTGACATCGGAACAAAAAATCTGGTAAATACTACTCGGTGGACTGAATGTTTGTGCAAAATTTCAATCTTCTACGTGAAAAAATAGGCCCGACAGAAAAAATGTCCCTACCATGCCCCACTTTTACCCTATACAGAAGTATATTTGGATAAAAATTCACTGAGACGGCCCTAATTACCCTAGAATAATAATTCGACCGTCGTTCTCTTCAGAATGGAACTGCCTTTCAGACGGTATGACTCACGTGGTCCTATCATGTATGTGAGGCGGGAAAATGACGAAATACGGGATTTTTGGGGTAAAAAATCCCTTTTTTAACCATTCGCACCTCTGGTTCCCCCCATTTTTAACACTGACATCGGAACAAAAAATCTGGTAAATACTACTCGGTGGACTGAATGTTTGTGCAAAATTTCAATCTTCTACATAGAAAAATAAGCCCGCTAAAAAATATTGAACATAGGCTTAGAAAATGAGAAAATAAATTTTTGACTTATGACGTCATCACCTCCTATGTCTGAACGCAGGACGGTCTGAAACCATACGTAATGTCTTCTACAAGGCCTCTGGACTTGGAAAAAAAAAAAACGGACGAAAAAGCTTAAATAGAAGAGAAATAACGCAATGTATCATGAAACACCCGTATGGTACAAATTGTACCATGAGATCCTAAAGGGGTTAATTATAATGTCAGTTGTATATGGTGTTCATTGGACAAAACACTCAAAAAATAAAGATTTATCTTAAGACTCGAGAAATGGTTATCCTTCCTTTTTCAGTATTATTTGGCCATGGAACAAACGCCTGAGACATATACAACCCCAATATACAACATTGTGGTGTTGGAATGTATAACACATAGGATATGATGCTTTTTTTTTTAATTTCAACGCTTCCAGCGTACCCTAAAAAATGTAATAAAGAAATAATGGCCATGTTTTTTTTAAATATTCAAGTAGAACTGGACAATCTACGCAAAATTTCCAATCGATCAGTGAAAACGTCATCTTTCTAGAGCCTATAGTTTCCGAGATCTCATTGTCGAAAGGAAGGCCACAAACATATAAACATAGTTTAAAAGAACTCGGAAGATGGAAGCACAACTCACATGCATTGATTTTAGAGAAAGCTTATTAAAATACAAAGGCTTTGAACAATAATTTTATATCATAATATTTATGAAAAAGACATAGTTAACTAATTTAGACTATTTCAAGTACAAATACTTAAACTGTTTGTCTCTGTTAAACGTGAAATCACACATAACCGTAAATGAAAGATTTGAAAGCTATAGTTATAGGTTGGAGCTCAGGCGCTTTTAATTGCTATTGTAGCATTTTAATAGATAGATATTTATATCTATCTATATCTAGATCTATATATATCTATATCTATATCTATATATATCTATATCTATATCTACATATATAAGGGTCAGAAAAGTTTCCGTACAGATGTTTTCCGGTTATGTATTGTAATATATCTTACAAAGAACAGAAAGAAAAGGACAATTTCTGTGAGTTTTCTATCAGGAATTCCATAATACGCATATACATAAGAAAATAAAAACATTTGGTATCTATAATTTAGAAGATCAAATATACACGAAATACTAACCATATTACAAGTCAAAAAAGTTCCCTTACATATAAAAAAATGCACATAAATAAGGGCACCATTTTGCATTTCGGCCGCAGTTAGTGATCAGTTTGACCTCCATTAGCCTTAAGTACTTCTCGCATTCGTTTCTGCAGTGCAGTGACCAATTTTGGTGTAGTTACAGGGGAGATGTTCCTCCGCTCTTCACGTAATGCATTTTTCAACTAGTCCTTGTTTCTAATATTATGTTTCCTAATGCACATTCCTAATTCATCCCACAGATGCTCAATAGGATTACAGTCAGGAGATTGTGGAGGAGAATGAAGTTTCTCTCCCGGATATTATTCGTATTATATTCAGACCTAAATTCCTTACTCATTATTCAAAGAGATTAACTACAGTAGCAACTTTTGTTTTCTTAATAAGTTGATGAATGTTTCTTTTGTGTGTTTTTTTTTTATTGTTTGTTGTTATTGTTATGCAATTGCAATCAAAGAAAATTTTTAAATATTGTTTTAATAATGTGTACTATCGATAAATACATCGAAATATCGTACTTTTTTTTGGGGGGGGGGGACTTACTAACCCCAGGAGAGGTATTATTGAAATCAGAAATATCTTTGGTATCTCTTTGTGTATAAATGGGTCAGAGTCAAAGTGGACTAAAATAATTCCTATCTTTATTTACTTTTCTTACTGATAAGCAAATTAAGTCGTCGTATTTCTTTAACTTTCACAAATAAAAGTTGTAGTGAACAAATTCGAACTAAATTAGTTCTTTTGTACTCTGCAGTTATTTGAAATTGTCCATATGTAATTCTGTATGATGGTTTCACTTGTGCAACTGTTAATCTCTTTCTCCTTCTAAAATGACTCTTGACAATTATATTCATACAACGTATTTTTACCAGGAGTCCGTGAGTGAGTCGGCAGACGTATCGCATTTGTAATCAATTAGTCCCGGTTTCGAGTTCAAATGGAGGACAATTTTTCTCGGATGTAAGGCGAGAAGCGGTTTAGATTCCTATTTAAGCTTATGTGAGCCCTTCCAGCACAACTCGGTTGTTGCATAATAACACCAAGGCGAAACAAACTTATTTTTGTCCATATGTGATATAAATAAATAGAGCAAATTATTTAAACAAAAAAAAAAAAGTTTAAAACAAAAAACCGGGTTTTTTTGTTTTTTTTTCAATAAAAACTTGGTTTTTGCCAACCTGCTTATTAGGAACCATAGTGGCTCAGTGGTAGAGCATTCACCTCTGGTGCGTGGGGTCCTTGGTTCGGTCCCATCTCGCGCCAAGTGAACTTTGTGGTTCACAAACACCATGTGCGTGGGTTTTCTCGGGGCTTTCCTGTTTTCTCCCACTTTCTTCATTCCACCGTTTCATTCATTTCTCATCATCACCGTCTCTAGCCTAGCCGGCATAACGTTGGACGTAAAGCTCAAAAATTTCATTTCATTTTGAACTACTTACTGTGCTAAATGATGCTGGCAAACTGTAAATAAGGTCACTTTTTTCGTCTTCCTAAACACTTTTTCTGAAAAAAAAAAAGTTGTAAAACAGGGTTTGGAAAAACCCAACCCATCTGGGCCCATATATGTTTTTTCGGGTGTTTTCGGGTTTAATTGGATTTTTTTCGAAATATTTCAATGTCTTTGGTGTAAAAGTGTTAAAATGTGATTTTTATATCAACATTGTTATCAGAAGTTGTAACAATTTTCTGTTCATTGCTGTTTTGGAAAAAAAGTGGCCGCCATTTTGAAATTTTACATTGGATCGCCGAGAAAATCTATACAGCAAATTTAGAATGTCTCGTGCTTCTACCCTCATAAAAGTCAGAAAATTGCACCCGGTAGCGTCCGCCATTTTGAAATTTTACATTGGATTGCCACCAAAATATGTACAGCTAGTTTAGGGTGTCTCGTGCGCTTCTCCGAAAGTTTCACTTAAAAGACCGAAAATTGTGCTTTGTAGTGTGGATGCTCGCTATTTTGAAAGAAAAGAAAAGGAAAAATGAACACCATTTTGAAATTTTACATTGGTACCGCAAAAATCTATACAGGAAATTTAGTGTGTCTCGTACCATGAAAATTTAAACTTAAAAGACAGAAGTTGTATCCTGTGTTCTGTGTAATACAGGCAGATGAACAAATGTAGATCTAGTCATCCCAGGACCTCCGTGACGTTCTTCAGATATGAATAGCAACACGTATTAATTTAAAACAACAATATTCATGATTTATAAAATAAATGTTTCAAAATGTCAAATATGAAATAAATACAGTATTTTCCATCGTAAAATAGATGGTCTTATTGTTGAGAAGTTCACTTCCGATACTTTGTGCGTTTAGTTACGGGAATTCTCCAAGCACTTGTAAGACGGTTCTTTTCCGAAAATTAATCCGAAACAATTAACAAAGATATAATTCATATTTTATAAAGTAAATGTTTCAAAATGTCTTAAATGAAATTAAATATCTTCCAGCGTAAGATAAATAGTTTTACTGTTGAAGTATTCACTTCCGATGCTTTGTGCGTTCAATTGCGGGAATTTTCCGAGCACTTCTTTCACGACGTGTTTTTCCCGAAAAATACAACCTTCTGTACTGTACATCGAAACTTTCACTAGTACGGAAGTTTGAATTCAGCATTTGAAATAAATAGTAAGCGTTACGTAGTCTTCAGAACTCCGAACATTAAGCTTCTTAAATTTTACAAGAACTTTTACGCTATTGCTGGTTTTGATTCTACAGAATGCTTATTTGAAAAGTAGCAATAAATGACTGAACTAAACTGTTGTTGTTGGAAAACTAAATTTTACTGAAGAATACTTGTGTTAGCATCAAACGTAAGAAATAATACAAACAGCTTTACTAATGTATTCTTCACTGGTAGTACTGGCACCTATGGCCTTAAACCCGTCAGACATATGAGGGATAATGTCTCTCGGCTTCGCCGAGTCAGCGTGCACACTATTCACGGAAAGTATTTTCTAAAATATAAAATTGGATATTTTACTTTAAATAGGTTGTAAGTATAATCCATACATTAATTTGTTCTATAACTATTTCAATCTAAGGTAAGTTTTTTATTCATTCAGTGCAGTCAAAAATTTATAAAGGTTTTACGTTAAATTGTTGTATAGCTTAACGTAAAAGCATCTAATTCGCCCAGGGAAAGTCCAAAATCTGATAAAAATCTCTTTCAATGTGATCACCTTTGTTGTACCAAAAACATACCAACAAAAAGCTCAAAAACCCAGGTGGGTTTTTTCAGGTGGATTCAACCCGAAAAAACCAGGTGGTCTTTTGCGGGTTGGGTCCACATGGGCAAACCTTGTTGTAAGAACTCGTGCGAATATACAGACTGCAGTGACTTTCACCTATAAAATATATCCTTTAATGTCACTTGTTTTCTGTTATCAATATCTGTCTTCCCAATCTTGCTCGGAGAATACAATGATGTTGGAGTTGTCACAAATGGTTTGAGGGTTCTTGGTTCTATCCTAAGCCATGTGGGTGTGGTAGATAGGTGAGGGCGTCGTGGGTTTTCACGATGTTCTCTCGTTTGTTCTTACATTCTCATTCCACCAATTATTTCATAATGGTTCAGTTATGTTAGTCATCCGTTTTCCTGAGCGTACAGTCAGGGTTGGGTAATTACGCGTAAAAAAAGGTTTTCTACGTGACGTGTAAAATACGCGTAAAAAACGCGTAATTTACGTAAAATACGTAAAGTACGTAAAAAATTAGAAACAGGTCTACAAATTAAAAGAAAACGTTCTGCGCGCTGATCTTTAAAAAATTTCTTCCTAAAATTATATGGAATCTAGCTGGATTTTGCAAAACTTAATTCGTAAGCATAAACTGGGAATTTTGTATTGGCTTTGTAAAGTAGCATTGTATAATACGGTTTGCACGCGTGACTGTTCAAAACCCATTTCATCATGTTTCATGTTTTAAACCCTCTGTAATCGAGAAAAGTTTTATGCCATAGAAGCCATGGAAGAAACTATTGTGCAATATAACAACAATGGTAAGCCTTCGTGGTCTCCATTTGTGACGACTTTCTGCAATGTCTGAGAAAAGCATCACGAACAAGTAGAGCAGTTTCTGTTGGAAAACCTCGGCTCTTCAGGAATAACTAGCTACCAGCAATATCGGGGAAAATGTGAAAATTTTGAAGAACTTATGAAGAAGGGAATTACAACACCACGCACATTCTGGTATTTCGCTACTCGGTAGCATAAGGAGTTGTCGGAATTTGCTATAAAGTTACTGAACATCCTAGCATCTTCAGCGCAAGTTGAAACACTTTTTCTCAAATTGGTTCTTTGTCCATAACGTCACAAGAAACCGGCTCAGCTTCGAACGTTCGAACAAACTACTTCAAATATACTACACTCTCAAATTACAAGACCACTCAAGTTATGAATATTAGTGTGATTATTGTGTTCGAATTGTACTAAACTATAATAGAAATTTCATGTAACTTTTTTTTTTTTTTTAGAATTAAAATAATGGCTGTTTTAAATGAAATGATATATGCAGTTTTATTGGAACCAAGTGAAATATATTCAGTATTCGAACTAGGAAGAAAGACAAATTGTTTTTTTAGTCAAGTGCTAAGGGAAGTAATATATTTAGTGTTGTTGTTGGACTTGGAAGAAAAGAGCAAAATAAATGAGTTCATTCCGAAAAATTTAGTATAATGTTCTGTTGGGTGCTTTTATATTTTTTCAGTTGTGTGTGTTTAAAATGAGAATCTAATAACTTTTACATCGAAAATTCAATATGTCCCAGTGCTAAGTGAAGTGGTATATATAGTATCGTTCAGACGTGGAAGAAAAACAAATCAGTTTATTCTAAAATTTCATTATTTCAATATTCTGATCAGTACTTTTCGTATCAGTTATGTGTGTGTGTTGGTGTGTAATATGAAGGTGAAATGAGCCTAACAGTCAATCTCTTT
Organism: Thermobia domestica; assembly: GCF_964235325.1. Taxonomy (NCBI): domain Eukaryota; kingdom Metazoa; phylum Arthropoda; class Insecta; order Zygentoma; family Lepismatidae; genus Thermobia; species Thermobia domestica. The sequence goes on along the minus strand of NW_027657043.1, from coordinate 34,498 downwards.
TTCTTTTCTAATAGAAGTTTCAAAGTATACTGAAATGTTTCGAGTTTTATATTAAAAGCTGCAAAGGTATAACAATAAATTGTTATAATCAAAAGGTTACTTGATACTTTCAAACATATCCGAACCAACACATATTTTTAATGTGTGTGCTTATATGTTGGGTGGTTGTGCTTGGGTGTGCGCTAATAGGTGGAAAGTAATAGTAGTGGGCCGGCGAGGGGCTATCCAAAATTATCTTTTATTACTATGATTTGGCATGAAATCATTACTTTTAAATATAATGTTTAGAAGATAATAATGTTTTAATGCTTAAATAAGAAAACTAAGCTTACAATATAACCGACTATTCAATGAAAGAAATATAGTTTTCTACGTCTGCGTAAAAAACTGGTTTTCTACATGACGTATATTACTAGTAAATTACGCGTAATTTACGTAAAATACGTAACAAGTAAATTACCTTGCCAACCCTGCGTACAGTGCGTAAACCTACATATTTAATATAATTTATTTTCTGCCTCCTCCTCCGGTCTGCTTGCTAATTTGTTCTGCAGCATGGGTATTGCTTCTTTTAGTTCTTTGTTTATTGGTGCTCACTAAGAAGAAACTTAAATCGTTTATTGTATGAGTTTTTAATTTTCATTCACTCATGAAAGTATAGCTCAAAACCAGATACGACGTTTGTTTTCTTATCCCATCTTATTTCTGCATGTTCAGTTCTTGTCGTGATTTCGGTGACTGCTGACGTCATCTTCACAGGGGTCACAGTAGGTGAATACAAGACATTGATACGTAAATCTCCAGTTCGAATTGTTAAAATCTCATACTATAATTCATCTAAAATTATTTACTGCTTACTACAAAGATTGTTTAAAGAATTACACACTAGTTTAAATTATATCAACTCACTATATTTTGCAATAATTATCAATTTCTTTACAACTTGCAAACACATGACTGTATTGTACGGTGTCTTGTTTTGCTATATCTAGATATCTATCAATAAACATTTTCATAGTAACGAAACAGTCTCCTTAGTAAGCAAGTCAATGTCACAACAACGAGTAAATAAACCTTTCTAACTAGCAACGGAAAAATAAACATTCACAAATCAACATTTTTCATGACATTATTTTTTCTTCTTTTAATATGTAGCTAGTGCTTGTTAAAATAGCACTTTTTCCCTAACTGCTAAATAAAATATATGGAGTAAATACACGTTATTTCCTTATTATTTCATTTGACTTGTCAGTTGTGCTACACAATTAGAGAAAAATATATATATAAATTGGGAAAGGGGAATTTTTTAGGAAAACCTTAATTCGGGTGTGTGTACTACGGAATGTCCTATATACCGTTTGAAAATCCAAGCTACTGCCGTTCAAAATGAACGATTTTATCTATTGGGACCAGGGTTTGAAAAAACCCGGGTTTTTCTGAAAAAGCCCAACCCACCTGGGCCCATATGGGTTTTTTTCGGATATTTTTGGGTTTTATTGAGTTTAATTGGGTTTTATCAAAATATTTCAATGGCTTTGGGGTAAAAGTGTTAAAATATGATTTATATTTCAAGGTTATCATTGTCACAACTTGCAACAATTTTCTATTCACTACTGTTTTGAAAAAAATGGCCACCATTTTGAAATTTTACATTGGATCATCGCCAAAATATATACAGCTAATTCAAAGTATCTCGTGCTTCTACTCTAAAAAATTCGACTTAAAAGACCGAAAATTGCGCTTTGTAGCGTGCATACTAGGGATGGCCGGATCTGGATCTCGGATTTCGGATCTGGATCCGGATCTCGGATCTGGGTCCGGATCTCGGATTTCGGATCTGGATCCGGATCTCGGATCTGGATCCGGATCTCGAATCTCGGATCTGGGTTCGAAATTCGAATCTGGATCCGAAATCCAGATCTCGGATCTTGATTCTTATCCAAACCCACATCCCATCCAAATTATGATAAACTTGAATATCTAAAATTCGCCGAAAGTAATTTCACGAAGTCCTGACAGTGAAGAAGAGAACAGAAAATTAAGACGAATATTGACAAGTCTATTTGTTTCCTTCATTCTACTCTAAAGATCAAACGTTTGGCTTACTTAAGAAAGAAAAAAAAAAAAAAAAAAGGATCCGGATGAGAGTTCGAATGTCGAATCTAGTTCCACTCGGTTGCAGGACCGAGATGAATATTTAAAATTCCTCAATGCACCTATTTCATTGACAGTTAAGAAAACATAAACAGTTAATACAAGTATTGACTACTTTTTACGTATATTTATCTTGCTCAGTCTGCTCAAAATATCACATGTATACCCTACAATTAGATTTAATAATTATTTAGTAAATCACAATATGAGCACCGAGAATAAACTATGAATTTTGGTGCCTCTTATCTAGATTTGAAATTTCGGATTCATACATAGAATCAGGCTGAAATATAAATATTTGAGATCTGGAAACCGAAACATGTGCTAGTAGCAAGATCGTAGCCGTTTGTACAGTGGCGTATTTACGATTTTGTTTCGGGGGGAGGCTTTGCCTGAAAATGTGAAAATTCTGCAAGATATTTCATATAGTTTACTATAGTAAGTAAGATTTCGGGGGAAGGGGGGTTAAGCCCGGAAGTAGTTTGAGGAACACGAGAAATTAAAAACAGATAAATATTCTTTTTCAGGAGTAAGTCGCGCTTTAACATGACTTTTCATGAGTGTTGTGTTCAAATATGAAAACTGTAATGACAACTTGTTTGAAATAAAAACCTTTTCATTTTTAACAATAAAGTTAGGTACTTTCAGATTGGAGAAAAATTAGCAAGGCACATACCACTGATTAGGGTGCTGATTCTTATGGAAGCTTTCATTTGAACCGGAAGATTTCCTCATGTTAGTATCGGATTGCCACAATTCACCTTGCTGAAAGACGTGGTTTATCAGGAGGTCGGACAAGATTCTTTTGAACGTAGCCTGTAGACTGCTTCTAGTCTCAATTATTCCCATATAACAAGACTAGCCATATACATAGTTGGTTCGAAATAAGTTAAAATATCAGTAATTGACCTTAAGGGGATAATCGCGATTTAAATATTCCTAAATCAGAAGATATTTGAAAGTTAAGCGGTAAAAGAAAACCGATAATTCCGGAATAAAGAGATTTATATGCAACCTAATGATAGCAATAAAACTCTTTATGTAACATTTTCAAAGCTAAAATTAACAGTTATCTTCTTGAAGAGGGTTTACGGCAACATATAATATTACAAATCCAATTATTATAAGTAGTACCTCTGACAGCCCTGCATTTCACATCACCATCGCCCTTCATCCTGACAAGTGGGCAATTCACTTACCCACAATAACTTTTCAGGCGTTCCAGTGACATCAATATCTCAGTTTGGGTTTGGGATCATGCTTCGGTGAACCTTGACTATCACCATCAGCAGCTATTAGAGAATCAGAACTTATTTCTGTATTAGATAATGTGGGTAACTATAGCTTTTCGTCTATAGGAGTCAGAGAGTGTATGGTATTATCGCAGGAAATATTTGATACATAAAACTTAGATTGTCAGTATTTAGGAGCAACTTTTAAAATAATCAGTTACTGTAAATGTGCTACAGATTAGCCGAGAAAACCCGACAGCCATAGTCGAGTGGTCTGCGGCATTAGGCTGTGGATCCTTTTACTGTAAATGTCTTGGATTCAAATCCCGCTTCAAATGAATGTAAGCCCGATGATAGGAACCAAAGGACTGTCGTGCCAAGAATTTAATTTGTTTTAATTATCATAAATGCCTTCTTTATTATTAAATTTTATCCAATATTTTCTTTTCAACCAGTTTGCGAAACTCAGAGCTAGCTACTTGTTTTCTTTTTAATTCATGTTCATAGTTAGCACAACTAATCACTAAGGAAAAACAATCATTTCAATAAAATTCGCCTCGCGTCTTTCGTAGCTCTAAGTTATTTTCAGCTTTTTTTAAAAAGCTGAATGGCGTTTTATCACTTTCCCCTCGCTTTCCCTATTTTTTTTCTAGTTTTACCTATGTTTCTTTGCACGGATATTGCGCCTATATGCACGTGCTTAATGTGTTCGTTTACAAAAGCGGGCCATTTTTCTGCCACTATAGAAAGTAGAGTGCCCTGTATCAGAGAAATATTAATTGACGTATGTAAGTGAATATATCTGTGATGAAGTCTTAATTTCTCAGTTTTTGCATCGCACATAGTTTCCTCATCCTCATTAATCTCTTCACCCCCGCTTCCTGAATTCCAGTTCTGGTATTCTTTCTTAAGCAAGGCCTATTTAATGGGAGACTGATGTCTCATGTAGGCTTATTAACTATATCATCAGCAATAAAGAAAGTAGGGTTTAATTTGCACTAATTTTAGAACATTACGTTAATTAAATAATAATAATAATACGGAGTGAGCTCAGGCTACTTGTTAGGATTCTTACTTCGCAATTGGATTATACCGGGTTCAAATTCGGAGACCAGCTATCCTGACTGAGGGTTTTCCAGGGTTGTTCCTCAGTTATACTGGGCAAATGCTAGGTTAGTACCGTGATCTAAGGCTCTGGAGACCTTCCTTCCATTCCTTTCCCAATGTTTTCATCTGTTGATTATTACAGTGTAAAGTGGCCTCTGGGGATGTATCTGGTAGCTTATAGTAAATAAACAATAACGACTTAATATATCTTCACGAAACGTGTGGGTTAATTTAACTATAGCCTTACAGTCCCAATAGATAGCTAAAGTTTTAATATTAATTTCCTGACTTTTAAATACTATTTTCATATTGTTTCAGCTTTCAATTTTCTCATATATGTTCCACCGAGAATTGAACCTGAGATCACATGAACAAATGCGAATATGTTAAATATTTTTGAACACTTTAATATACAAAACACAAAACGCTTCAATGATACGATGCATGGATATGGTTTGGTTACGTCCTGCAATGTATGATTAAAGAAACCTGGAGGGTGAAGAAGAAATAACAGAAATCTCTTTTATATTTACTCCTTCAACAAACTCCTGACCTCAGAAGGGCAAGCCATAAGTTAGGTAATAAAGTCATACAACGAACACTTTTATTAATACTAATAATACTACACAACCATATCGCTCTCCTGAAATTCTCGTGTGTATGTTTAAAGATCTACTGTTGTTCCACGCCAACCAGTCTATATTTTTTGTTGTACCTTCGAAGTGAAAGATTTGTTGATGGTTGGACTCTAGTGAGTCAGAAACTACTATTAATAAAGAGTTTGTTTTGTCCAGTATTCCTGCGATTAGAAGGGTCTTATCTAAAAGATATTTCATTTGTATATGAGAAAATAAGAAAGTTTATATAAGAAAGTAAATATTGCAAGGTTAAAATAACATAAAGAACAAAGGTAGCACAAACGTGTTATAGAAACATTTAAAAGCACAGCATCCTACTATATTAGTGAATCTGAAAAAAGTTTTGACGAATTTTAGATATTCAATTTTATCATCACAATTTCAGATGTAGGTTTGGATACGAATCAATATCTGAGATTCGGATCCAGATCCGAGATCCGGACCCAGATCCGAGATCCGAATTTCGGATCCAGATCCGAGATCCGAGTTTCGGATCCAGATCCGAGATCCGGACCCAGATCCGAGATCCGAATTTCGGATCCGGATCCGAGATCCGGATCTGAGGTTCGGATCCGAGATCCGGATCTAGGTCCGGATCCGGCAAGATCCGGATCCGGATCTCACTGGATCCGGGATATCCGGATCCGAAAATTTTTGGCCATCCCTAGTGCATACCCGCTATTTTGAAACAATAAATTGACACCATTTTGAAATTTTACGTTGGTATGCCGCCAAAATCTACACAGGAAATTTAGTGTGTATCGTGCTTGTACTCTAAAAATTTACACTTAAAAGACCAGAAGTGATTCCCTGCACTATGTGTGGTACAAGCAGACGAACGAACAAATGCAGATTGAATCATCCCAGAAGCCTCAGTGACGTTTGCCAAAAATGAACACCAAATATATTAATTTAACAGCGTAAAATAAATGTTTTTTATTGTTGAAGTTAACTTTCAATACCTTGTGCGTTCAATTACAGGAATGTCCCGAGCACTTGTTGCAAGAAGGATCTTTCCAGAAAATTAATTTAGGACCATTAAGAAAGATATAATTCATATTTTATAAAATAAACTAGCTTTTGGCTAGCTGGGGGCTCTGCCTCCAGGCCCCCGAGTTTGCTCGGCCTACGGCCTCGCATTTCTTATCTATCGCCCTTTGCATCAGCAGTGAATTTCGTGAACTTGCTCTTCATATTTCCTGAATCTGCCCATCAGGGGGCTTCTCCCCCCCATACACTGTCTTCGCCCGGCCTCGCATCTCTTGAACCCACAATTCTATCATTTCTTTCCCTATTTCAACTATTTAAAAGATAAGATTTTGTATCCCAAGAAAACGCCCATTTAAATAACAAGGGAATTTCTTCATCACCCGTTAGACCCCTAAAAATATTAAAAATATTCACTTTTGGCTATTTTCCTGTCGATTAGTCCTGGAATGCTATAATCATGCCAAATTTCATCATTCTAATCATGCCGGAAGGGCCTAAACATTTTGGGGTGTAGAAGACGTCCCATATAAATAACATGGGAAAGATTTCTCAGTTCCCCATAAAACCACTCTACGGTTGGAAATTTTTATTTCAGATGTTTCACTTAGGTAACGCTTACAAAAACGTACAAGCATACCGAATTTCAAGATTTTATTCCAATTCTAAGTACCGGTACCTAAAACATGAGATTGTTTTTTTTTTTTTTTTTTTTTTTTTAAGGCCCATTTAAACAACTTTGGGAAATTCTTCATCCAATCTTTAGACCCCCTCAATATTCACTTTTGGCAATTTTCCTGTGGGTTTGTCCCAAAAAGCTACAATGATGTCAAATTTAACCATTGTAGCTCTACAGGAAGTGCTCAATAATTTGGGGGTGTAAAGTGTGTTCCATATAAATAACATGGAAAAGATATTTCAGTTCCCTATAAAACCACTCTAAAGTTGGATTTTTAAATTTTTACTGATTTACTCAGTGCATTCAGATCTTGATAAAGGTCTTATGTTGAATGTTGTATACCTTAACGGGAAAGCATTCAATTCGCCCAAGGAAAGTTCAAAATCTGATAAAAATCACTTTCAATGTGATCACCTTGGTTGTATCAGTAATATATTAACAAAAAGCTCAAAAACCCTGGTGGGTTTTTCGGGCTGGGCCCACTTGGGCAAACCCTGATTGGGACATTGGTTGTTCAATAATAAAGCACTCACCACTGGTTTATGGAGTCCTTGGTTCGCTCCTAGCTCTCACTAGGAAATAAAGGAAGGAAAGAATCGATAGAGTTGTAAGTCAAGACATAAAAAAAAAAGTTTTGAATGAACTCACAAATTTGAATTGAATTTTTGAACGCTTTGGTTTCTTTTTGTAAAATATAGCTCGGGTCATTTCACTTTAAATTATCCAGCAAAATGCGTCTTTTTACCCAACCATCTCATTGTCAGATATTTATGAAACTTCTGTAACTTGTTAGTAGTATAAGCATCATAACCTATGTGAAATTTTTCCTCCTCAGACCAAATTGGTTTGGAGTTAATTTTGGTAAAATAGCGCATGTATACAGCTTCCGAGATTCTACTTTGAACATATTATAGTTTAAGATCTAATAAACTAGTTGCGTGAAATTTTTTTCAGAGAAGCACAAAGGCATATAGATTCAAAAAAGAATGTTTCATCAAGATAGCCAACTCCTGTCTTTGTTTAAAAAATAACGAATGTTATATATTACATTTTTATGGATCGAAAACTGCATCAATAAACAAGAATTATCACGAAAGGTACCAGTTTTAAGGTGGTAATTTTTGTCTTCAGCTAAATGTAAAGCTCTGCTCTAAAACACTATGAAAGAAAAACAATGGAATTTTGGGTTAAACTACAAATTACAACAAATATGCTTGAGCTGTGGTGTTTGTATGTTTGTGTGTGATGGGCAGGATGAAGTATATCAAAGATTGCGCCCAAACTAGGACAGAAAAGGTCCAAGTATAGAAACGCAATATAACCGGACACTCACTTCTTATAAATAAATAAATGCAAGAAGTCTCTGAACCCAAAATTCCATTGTTTTTCTTTCATAACGTTTTAGAGCAAGCTTTACATTTAGTTGAAGACAAAAATTACCACCTTAAAACTGGTACCTTTCGTGATAATTCTTGTTTATTGATGCAGAGTTTTCGATCCACAAAAATGTAATATATAACATTCGTTATTTTTTTAAACAAAGACAGGAGTTGGCTATCTTCATGAAACATTCTTTTCTGAATCTATAGGCCTTTGTGCTTCTCTGAGAATATTTTCACGCAGCTATTTGTTAGATCTTGACTAAAACATGTTCAATTTATTGTACAGTCTCAAAGCAGAATCTCGGAAGTTGTGTACGTGTGCTATTTTCCCAAACTTTGGTCGCCTCTAACTCCAACCTATTTGGTCTAAGGAGGAAAAACTTCACACAGGGTATGATCCTTGTACTACTAACAAGTGGCATAAGTTTCATGAAAATCTGAGGTTGTGATTAAATAGCCTGGATGAACTGACATGGAGTGAACCGCTCGGTTTGTTAAAATGATAAACATTTTTAGTAACAGTTAAATCGGGCGTGAAGATTTTCGTGTGTTACGGGGGAGTAGGAGTCAAAAGTTCAAATGTCAACTGTGTGTAGAACGTTAATTTTATGTTTGTCAGTGCGGGCATCACTTTTCAAGTTTTTCAAAATTCACTCAAATCTTGCAAAATTTTAAAGTTTATGTCAAGGCTTTCACCACCTTGAAAAACACGGGAAATCAGGAACTCAGGGAATTCAGTTACTCGTAAAAGGTTCTCTAGGGAAAAGTCAGGGAATTTCACGAAAAACTCAAAAAAATTGCAAATTTTGAGAATTTATAATTCTCTTTACTATGCCTGACTTTTTAATAGGATATATTTTATAAAATGAATTTGTTCTGCAAAACTTTTCTACTGTCCCACACAATGTAACTAGATACATATATACATGCTTAGTAGATGAGAAACCCCCTGGCGAGGAAAATTATAGTTTCTTTTTTACATTATTTTTACATTATATATAGATCTGGGAGTTCGTAACTCGTCACCTGGAAAACCTGCAAAAGTCAGAGAATTCGTGCTCGCCAAATAAACGGGAACCATGTATGTGTAATTTTTTCTGTAATTTATCAATTGCGTCACGATATCTCATTAGTCGATATGTTTAACAAACAATACCTCACAGACACTGACTGTTTTACTAAATAGTTTTTGTAAACAGTTACACTTAGAAATTACTTTTATCATTACTTTGTGATTTGCGCTACATTTTAAAGAAATTGGAAAAGTGTATATAGTTGTAAGAGCGAAGTATCTCCTTAACAACAGACTAGTTAATTGAACAGATCGAAACGGAAGAGTACATACACCATTTTCTAATACCATACAATATTCAGTAGCACGTTTTTCCCGAAAAACTTTGCAGACATAGACCTTAACACGAAGGAAAAGAAGGTATGAGCATTTGTATGTTTCCAAGTAATGTGTAAATAAATTGTAAAAAAATTGAAATATATTTATCATAAGTTTCGGTAGATTTTCTGATATAATAATAAAAATATATATATATAAACAAAAGTAAGTCCCATAATTATTTTTACTTTAATTTTAGATAGTAAAAGACGACAAGCTTCCAAAGAGAATATGCGAAGATTGTTTGTGTAAATTGGAAATGTTTAGCAACTTCAGAGAAGTAACCCTAGATTCTGAAAAGAAATTGAATCAACTATTAGAAGAAGAAGAAGAGAGAGAATCTCAAGAAACTAAAGCAGAGGAGAAAGAATCACAAGAAACTAAAGAAGAGGAGAAAGAATCACAAGAAACTAATATGGCTGATAAAGAAAATACTACTGAAACTGAAACTACTGACAAGGTCTCAACAGAGCAAGTCATGATACCTCTGAACGTAAGTACATTAATTGCTAATAAGACTTTCTAAGTCAGCGCATTAGTTGTAAAATTTTGAAAATAATTTGAGTATCGATAAAAAAACACATTCGACGTAAATGTGTTGGTGTAACTTTTTACATAAGAACGTTTTATATGTACATTGCTTTTGTGTATATGTTTGTTTTCAAGGGTATAGACAGTATATTCCGTGGATAAGAGTACCATGGGCACTCAACACTAGTCCTCGATGTAATCACTTTTTTTGTTCGTGCACTTGTCACAACAATAGAGAAGGTTTTCCGTACCGACTGCACAGAAATCCATGTCAAGTTTTCGTAGTCAGTGTGAAGCAGCTGTTTTAACATCTTCATGTATCAGATAATGGTTGCCAGTCATGTTCTTGAGAGCATGAAAAAGATGAAAATCACTGGGGGCTAGGACAGGGCTAAAGGAGGAGGGGTCAGGGAATACTATACTCGTAAACGTTGAATACTCAACAGTTCTTTTGTGCTGGATGGGGTCTCGCATTATCATCCAGAAGAATCACATCACGACGGCGGAGACCAGGACTTTTTCGTCAGATGGCATCCCACAACTTTAAAAGTGCTGTTTCTTTTTCTTTCTTTTTTGCAGTACCTTTCGGCATTCACGGTTTCTCCCTGTCCAAATGCTCGATCAGTAGCACACCTCATACATTCCAGAATACAATGCACAAAACTTTCGTGGTCGAAACAACTATTTTGAATTTCTTCTGTCGTGAAGAAGATGTATGCTTTTATTCTATGAATGCCTGCGTGCTTGATGGAGTGAAGAGATGTACGAGGGCTGTTTTGTAAATATAGTCCGATTGTCAATAGAAAGAAAACTAGTGAAGATGGTGCCATACATTTTTGATTATTTCCTCTGCACACATTATTTTTTTTCTACATGGTTACCATGTTTATTTAAACATTTATAGTAGCGTTCGATAAGTTTTTGTATGCCCACATAGTAGAAATCACCCACCGGTGACAGAAATCAATCTTCAACTGTTGTGTCCAGTGCAGCAATTGGCTGTGTTTTTTTATTTTTTTATTTTTTCTTTCTTTCGAAATGCGCACACGCTATTTTCCAGTATACTTTGGGCATGAGACGACATCAGTTGCAGTCGTAGCGTCAGTGTGTATGGTTCAGTGTGGCCAGTTGAAATGTTTCGTCAAATTGAGCATCCCACTAAGTGTGAAGTAAAGCGTATGATTCGATTTTTGACAGCAAGGAACGTGTCAGCAATGAAAATTCATCGCCAGATATTTCGAGATGTATGGCCCGAATGCAGTGTTGACAAGAAAGTGCGTAAATGGGTGCGATCGTGTATGGACGGTCGGGACAATGTTAATGTTGAACCGCGATCAATTACAGACTAGTTGGTGCTTGCAGTTGACGGAAAAATCTATAAAAAACACCGTTTCACGTTATTGGAATTTCCATACGTTTCGATGCTGTACACAATCGTTTCTGAAACCTTCAAGCTCTGAAAATTGAGCACGCGGTAGGTTCCCAAACTGCTTACTAAGGAACACAAAAAGAGGAGACTGGCTTGTGCTTTGATCTTTTTGATCCAATACAATGAGAAAGAAGATAAACTGTTGGACCACATTGTCACAGGAGACAAAACATAGGTTTCCCACATGACTGTTACGATTTTCTTGTTGCAACTCAGAACATTGAACTACTTGCTTAAACGTTGATGCACTAACCCACTATATCTTTCACTTTAGTACTTTTGGTGACCTTTGTACTCTTTGCACTAGATCAGGATTCATATGTACAAGGGTGCATATTAATGAGACAACCTTATTTTCGTTTTGGCCATCCTGAACAGTTAGTCTCGCCTCTAATAATGTGTATGAATATGTTTTAAGCAACCTGTTCGGGTCGTATGACAATGTAGTGATAACGGTTAAGAACGTACTATATGCCGATATCATACTGCAATATTACACGTAAGTATAAACTGTTATCGAATATGCTGTGATTAATTATGAGTATTATATCCTACTTCAGGCAGCAATAGAAACCATAACAAGTAAAATCCGGAATAAGAAGGGTTAAGAACAAATACGTAGAAAAACACTAGATTCCGATTTTTTTTACAAAATGTAAACAAACTCGATTTTCGGTTATAAAGCTGATTAAATGAATAAGACTTTCATTGCATAATACGTCATTAGTTCTGCGTGCAAGTAAATGATTTAGTTTTATGGGTTTCGTCCGTAAAATACTTTATTAATCATCAAAACCTCATATTGCGTTTTATTTGCTATATTAAGTTTATTAACACTGCTTATGCCATACTGGAAAATTGGCTTTCGAAATTTGGAATAGTTTTGTGTCATTTAAAGAGTAGAATTTCAAAATCGGAGATAAATGCAAGTGATAGCTTCTTTTGAATGAAAAATTAAATCTAATTATTAAATATAATAATTGGAATTCGATATTATTTATCAAACCTATACTGCTCACCTCACTATTTTGGAGTGAAGAGGATGCCTCAAATAATGTGTGCAGGGTTGTTAGAAGGTCCTACAATGTGAATATTTTTAGCCATCAAAAGTAACACTTTTGGCTATGAACCTCCTTGAAATCAGTTTTTGGACAGCATGGGTAGTATTGGCGTAAAGTAGATCCTCTTGATAAGAAAAGTAAAACTTCGAAATCAAAATTTTCAAGGCGCTCGCAAAATCAATACTCGACGCCATTTTAGTGAATATTCGTGTACAGCTGAATTTGAACCTGCTTTTGATAGACAATAATCACTACGTTAAATTGAATTCCGTATAAGTTCTTCACTGTTTATTTTAGTAAAATGCAAATTAAAATTTCGATATGTAGTTAAATTTGTTTTCGCTTCATGACGCTCATTCAAATAAATGATGGGGGAAGTCTGCTTGCCAATACTAAATATTAATCTCTTCGCATATATTATCTTCATACTTGCTGTTTTGTTAATCGAATATAGTACCTGAAATTAATAATAATCAGTTCATGAGTTAAAAGGGCTTGTTATTTTCCATAACTAATAAATTTACTAAGCTGAGATAGGTCTATTACATAAAATACAAAGTTTTCTCCGCATGCTGAGATATATTTATAGCATGTTTGATTGCAATGAGAGTCTTGGCACGTTGTTTATGTGATGGTGATGAAATGGGGTCACTACATGTTAGTTGGTTATAATTTGTTGTGATGTACGTAGTAATAACATGTCGCCTGCAAATACTTCAGATGGAGTTCTGTTGTCTGGGAACAAAATTAGCAAAAGAGTATTACCTTGAACGATTGTCATAAATAGCGCGTTCCCGTGATATTACATTGTACAGTGATAGCTCATTTGCTGTCTTTTAATCATATCTCAAGTTTGGATGGGCAGTATGTAATGTATTCAGTATTATATATTCTTTTATTATATAAAATTTTCAGTTATAAAGTTTACAATAATTTACATAGTTCATAAGTTATCTTCCCACGGCAAATTGTACGTGGTGTTTTTCTCGTCAAGTAGACAGAAAAAAATACCATCAACTTCATAATACGATATTTGTCCCGTGCAAAGAAAGTGCTCTCAATAATAGTTTTTGTCTCTGTCGTGTGTCTGCGATTTAGTATGTCCTATTTTTTCCTTCCATATGGAGGTAGCTTATATTTCTCATCATTTAACATCATCATCATTAGGTAAAATTAATTTATAATTTTTATTGTATGTATGTATATCTCTTGTCGTTGGTCCCTGTTGTTTATTAATTAGCAAAGATGGACCAATAATAACAATGAAGTTTAAAAGAATAACTTCCATTGATGGGAAGGTGTTGTCCCACATAAATGTGATGCAGTCATTATTATTATTTCAAATGATAAATGTTGCAGTGAGAGAACACCCTTTTAAGAGTGAGAGAAATAATGAGTCACTAAAATCAAGTACCAATAAATTTTTGAAAGAGCTGATTGAGTGTAGAAACTGAAATGTAGAAGTACGAGGTCCTAATATAGAGCCCAATTTCCAAACTAGATATAATTGATATAGCTACAAAATAAATTAAACTGGGATATGATTTACGATTATTAAGAAAGTTTGAAAAAATGACTGATTGGACTGATGCTAATTTATTGAAAACATTATACAAAGTTCTCCGTTATTATAATTTTTGTAATAATGTTTGATAAAACTCCTTTTCTTTCAAGTTATTTCCTTCTCTGTTATATATTACTAGCTGAAATACCCATTCTTCGCATGGGTCAGATAAAATATCTATGTAAACATACTGGACAACGAAAGGAAAAATAAAAATATCAGTCATTTTCTACTACTTTTACATATCCCGGTACACCCCCCCTGAGACCCCCTGGTTTGAATTTTGAAGAAGAAAAAAGCCTCTGGCCCCCAGCCGATGGGGGTTGTATTTGGAAGTCAACACCTGTGGGAATATCACAATCTCAGCGACCGCGAAAACTATGGATTTGACACTAATATCGATCATTTTGGATTATTTTTACATGTATCGGTAGACCTTCCTCCCTTCCCTGCAAGTGACCCCCGGCCAGCATACAGTGGTACTTAAATTTGAAAGTCATCGCTAATGGAAGTGTCACAATTGATCTCAGCGACCGCGAAAACTATGGATTTGACGCTAATATCTCTCTCATTTTGGATTATTTTTACATGTCTCGGTGTCCCCCCTGGTGAGTTCCCCGGCCTACAGTCAAATAAGGTGAATTTGGAAGTTAATGCGATCGTAGTTTCACCATTAATCTCATCTACCGCGAAAAGTATGAATTTGACACTAGTATCTGTCATTTTCTACTATTTTTACATGTCCTGGTAAACGCCTCTCCCCTGAGACTCCCTGGTTCGAATTTAAAAAAAAAAAAAAAGTTTCGTCTTGGTCTGGGGCCTGAACCAAGGTACCCGTGACCAAAATTTGATAAGTCTCGGTCTATTCGTCTGGTCCCCAGGCCGCAGTCATACGAACAAACTCTTTATTTTATGTATATTAGATACAGAACTACAAACTAGTTTTTTTTTTTTTAATTATTAATTTCTTTACATATATTATCTTCATTGTTTTGTTAACCGAATATAGTACCTGAAATTAGTAAACAGTTCATGGGTTAAAAGGGCTTGTTATTTTCCATAATTAATAAACTTAATAACTAAGCTAAATCTATCAAATAAAATAGGAAGTGTTCTGATCACGATAAGATATTTAATAGACAGAAGTTACATGATTTGAGTGCCACGACTACAGGTTCCTGAAATGCTTATAATTTAAAATAAATTGAAAATAGACAGATGCTCTAAATATCAGATGGTTGCGCAGAAATAGTTTTCCTTTTGATCTATTTTTTCTTTTCTTTCTTTATACACCTCCCACATTTAGATTTGGTCTTAAATCTTGAGTATGATTTTTTTCTGTGATCGATTGACGTAGAGTAAGTAGTTGACATGAAGCATCGACATAGCTCAAAAGGATGACTTCTCGAAGCCAGAATTATTTTATATGTGGTGCCAGAATAGCAGCGTTATACAAGAAGTGAGCTGTTACACACAAGTGGCTCTCAAAAGTGCGGATATATATATATATATATATATATATATATATATATACATACATATAGTAAGCCATATGTTTTACAAATTCCACCATCGAAGTGGCAATCAATGAAATGGCGACACACGACATCTCCAATCAAAATGAAAGCTAAACAATGTCTACACGCAAGATAATGACTGTCGTATTCTGGGATCGCCATGGTGTCCTGTTAATCGAGTTTATGCCACGAGGAACAACAATCAACTCAGCTGCGTGATCTTGAAAACGTTTCAACGTGCTATACCGAATAAACGCCGTTGCTGGATGACAATACACGCCGTCATTCTGCTACTCAAACTCGAATTAATCAGATCTTTTGGATGGAACCTACTGGACCACTTCCGTACAGCATGGACCTTGCGCCGAGAGATTATCATCTATTTCCTACTTAAAGCATTTTCTTGCTGGTCAGCAGATTCACACCAGTGAAAAAGTGAAAACAACAATTGAACATTGGCTTCGGTCACAGGCGGGTGATTTCTGTGACATGGCTATACAAAAACTTGTCGAATACTGTGGAAAATGTTTAAACAAACATGGTAATTTTGTAGAGGAGGTAACTAAAAATGTATTGCACTATTTTTACTAGTTTCCTTTCTATTGACAATCGGACCTAGTTTTCGTAGTATTGTTTCATAACCTGTCACTACCAGGTAAAAAAAAAAAAAAAAAAAAAAAAAAAAAAAAGTTCTTCTTCATTGCATTATGCAGCAGAATATTCAGTGACATCGCTATGTCAGCAGGTGTAGTGTTTTTGACCTATAGAAACCTCACCATTGACGACCTCACTTCTACTCTTGACCCCAATTTTCCAGACCAGTCACCATTTTAAATGTTCGCCTCTTAGTGTTATTCGGATAAACTCATCCATTAAGTGGTAACCTTTCTGATGTCTCCTCATAAGTAGCATTTATCGGAAAATTATAATAAAATCCTCTTTAAAATTTTCTGGCGAACATATGAGGATCTTTATTAATAAAGCAGTCCACATTATTCTTTACTTTTTGGTAATTATGCTTTTTTTTTTTTTTTTTTTTTGCGCAAATTACACTTTATTTTAAATTTATTTTTAACATAAATAGTAGAACGCAGTATTGTTCTAAATGTATATCACTGTTTCTTTCATATCAGTAAACTGAAATCAAATGCTGTTTATCATAAATTGATTTTTTTATGGCAGTATAGTAAGTGTTTAAAACAATATAAAGCTATACAAGCCCGTACATACTACAATAGTAAACCAGTGCTTAATAATGAATGCTTAATAAGACAGTCGACTAGATCTCTTAGTCTTTTCGTCTGTACTGTTCTGAAGAAGTTGGTTAATTGCAAATTTTAGGTGAATCTCATTTTCTTCCGTTGGATACGATAATTCTTGGTTACGACAAATACATTAAGAATTAAAGAAAAGTTAATTTTCCAAGAGTTAAGCGTTATTTTTTTAAATTTACAAGAGTTAGGCTTTATTATATTTTTTTAAGTATTCTTTAATATGTTATTATTAAAATTCTGTTTAGACCACCAAACTGATGTTCATGGTAACAGACATATGTGTAACCTATTGTAATGCTTTTTGTTTTATTTCTTTTGGGTTGATCTTCTTATTAATATTTCGGGCAATGAGAACTTCGTCGTTAGGGACCGAAATTATTCCATAAAGAACCTTTTGCGAAACGAGGATGAAAGTTTTCCATTGAATGTACAATATTGAAAGCCATATCTGTAATCGTGTCTTTTAATATTTGTTTGTATAAATAATTTCAGGTCGTGGTTAAAGAAGAAAAAGATGACAGTGTTATGGACGACGAGGAACAAATCTTCGGTATTTCGGATAGTGTAACTGAAGAACACTCGGAAAGTGCCGATCAGCAACAGAGTTCCGTAAATAAAGAGGAAGACATAGATAGTAGTGATGAGGACACCAATGAAAAGAGTGAAGATGAAATAGTCAGTAAAGAAGAAGAAATTGATAGTGATTACGATGATAACCAGCAGGATATTGAACCATCAACATTCCTTAGTGTTAAAATGGAAAATGAAGCTTTTGAACAAGCTGACCAAGCTGGACCTTCAGGCTCATCAGCGAAGTCAGAGTCAGCTGCATCTTCTACTGCATCTGGATCTGTTGCAAGCACTGCTGATCAGCCATCAACATCATCAGCTTCTGGAGACAATACGTAAGTACCTCTCTTTTGTTTAATTCTGCATTGATATCAGTGTTTATTCACGTTGGGTACTTGACAGATTTTATTAATAGCGAACAGGTATCGTATGGATCGAATTTTACACAGAGCTCCACTATGACTAGAAGATCAACCTAAGATCAGTTTCTATATAAGATATATAATCAGCCCTTAAATCTGTTCTGTCGTGTCGAATCTCAATTGTGAAAACAGGCAGAAGTTCGCAGGAGCCAAATCTAGACAACAAGGGATTGGAGAAATACAGGGATTTAAAAATTAGGCAAGTATTCCGTTATTGAGAAGGCATGGTGAGAGGAAGGCCCATCGTGATGCAGATCGAGCCTTTTCGCGCAGTTACTTGATAATACTTTTATAGTATGACTAGCTAATTTTCTACCTTCCTGGAATGTAATAATGGTGCACTTTTAATTTTTCTTACGCATTATAGTCACGCAAATCCTCAAACAACTAGTCACACGGTCTTACTCAGCGAGGTGTGAAGCTCCATTGATTACAAGCAAAGACATTTCAGCACTCACCGGTTTAATCTCCACTAAGCGTTGGCGTCTTCTTTCTTACCATACATAGTTGTAATTGTCATAATTGTTAACGTGGTTGTTTGAGATGATTGTAATCGTCATTTAGGAAGATAGTATTTTCAGACGATTATTCTTTCGAAAGAAGGTCAATTTTTCACTATAGGATTAACAGTGCCTTGTATAATCTTTACTGTGGTATGCATAAAAAGATCTGTTTTTGTCAATAAGGTAATTGCTGTGATGAAGATAAAACAGATTTCTAAAAGTAAAAGGATGATCATAGAACAGAATTACGCCAGTCGTATATGTATTTTCCTTTAAAAAAAAAAAATGTTTTTCGATTGTAGGTATTACCATTGTGACGTAGAACTTCCCTGCGTGTTTTGAAGGAGCCCATAGTGTGTGTGCGGAAAGGGAATCCTCATAGTACTCAGTAGTAGGGCTTTCGCATCTAGTGCGAAGAATCTCCAGCCCATGAAATGTGATGGTGAACAATATCGTATTCGTGACTTTTTTGCGGGTTTTTCTTGTTTTTCTCACTTATGTCATTACGTTAAATTAGTTCACCATTCATCTTCCTTTAGTTTACAGACGTAATCATGAGATGTTGAGGGGCACGATAGCTAATGATAGAGCGCTTACTTCTGGTGCGTATGGGCCCTGTTTTTTTTTTTTTTTTCAGCCAAGTAAATTTGTGGCGCACAATATCGTGTTCTTGGGTTTTCTCGGTGTACTCCGTTTTCTTCCCACGTTCTCATTCCACCAGTTCTACCATTATTCATCTCCCTTAGCCTAAAGGACATAAACGTGAGACGTTAAGCTGAAATATTTCATTTCATGAGACGTTGAACTGAAGATTCCATGTCAGTGCATTAAGCCCTTAATGGTATTTACACAATTTATTTGCTCACACTGACTGGTAGTAGTAACTTAGAATTGAAGTGACGTAATCTTAAAATGTCAGAACTTAAACGAAGAAATAGTTTTTTTTCTTCTTACTATAGGTGACATTTAAAGGGTGACATTTAAAGTATTTAACTATAAAGGATGACATTTAAAGTATTTCTACAAAAATTAACATTACTGTTGACTACATAACATTTTTCATGTTTTTAAAAGTACGTGTTTTGGGAGAAACTTCAAATCATCTTAATACATCCATATTAGATTGTAAGGTAAAACTTTTGAGAAATGGGCAAAAAAAGTTAAAAAAATGAAAACTTGACTTAATTGATATAAAGCCTCCAATGGTTTAAGCTAGCGATTTGAAACTAGAGGAAATATGTCTGATCCGCAAATTACAAATTGTATTGCCCTTGTTATTGAGGTTTTTCCGAGGTTCTCTACTTCTTTCATCCAAGTCGTTCCTTAAGTGCTCTGAGGACGTTAGGTGAACGCCGCACTTCCAATACCATCTGGATTTCCCCAAATGTATTAGACATGTCTAGGAAGTATGGTGGAAGTAGGGAAATCTTTTTGAGATTTTGTACTGAAATAACTAAGTTGACTTGCACTTTGTTCCCCTCTTGGCTGCGTAAATTCTGTTGTACTGACTGACCGAAATACTAAAGCGAAAATATTTCTTCTCAAAGAACATATTGGTAATGAATGTGCATTAAGACTACAGGTAAAGTTAGATAATATATTTATTATACGTTACGTTTATTAATCCCAGGTCGCGTTGCGTCAGCGAAACAACTCTATTATTACTATGTCACGTTACTCATACTTCAACACTTCATCACAAATTTTACCATTCTTTACTTGTTTTTGACTTAGTTTCTAATAATCTTAAATGATACACCATATAGCTAAGATCAAACAATACTATTATTAGTTTGACTTAAAATAAATACGCACGGCTCAGTATAACAGTATATTCATAAAGTAGGTTATCATATCTCAGTGGGTCTGACTATAACGTAAGATGGCAGGAATTCGATCATCGGTTTCGTTATGTTAGCTGAGTAGTGGACTTCTTTCTCCTATCGTGTACCTCCTTCATGTCTTTTGCGTATCACTTCATGATGAGCTAGGAGGCATGGAGCTACTACCTCCATTCAACCGATGTGAGTTTGTGGTGGATAACGTCGTGTTCATGTTTTTTATTCGGAGTTCGTTTTCTCCCACATCCTTATTCTAATAGATCTTTCATTATTTTAGAGTTGCATGTATATTATCCCTTTCTTTTAGTCAAAAGACATAGTTATGGACGCTGTATTAAAATTACGTCTAATTTTAGTTGCAGGAATTAGTGGATTATTTATTGTTACGTGGAGTCGTTTATTTGGAAAGCAGAAATACGAGTTGTACAAGGAAGAACTGATACTTAAGAAAGATATTTATTCCATATTTGCTGTATTTGTACCCAACGTGATTAAATACTTTTATCACTGTTAATTGCAAGAGCTCCTCATGATATATACGCATAATTCATTAACATTTTCATATTAAGGGTTTCATATTTTTAAAATAGTTGATTTTGAAACACATATGCTTGAAAGGACAAGTTTCCCTTTAGTTAATTCCACAAAATGTATTAGTTCACTTAAAGTGCTCTGCCTTTTCTAATTAAAATATCACTTTAGATCAGATTAGAACAAGGAAATCCCAGAACAGGCAGTTGAAAACCAAAATATAAAGTTGTTACATAGTTACCTTCATTTATTATAGATACTAAGAAACAAAAGTCAATTGAAAATCAGTGTGGAAATGTGATTGAACTAGTGCTGGCCACAAAAACCGGTGTTTCGGTTTTTAGGAAAATCGAAACCGGGTTTTGAAAATTAAAAAAACTGTTTTTCAACCAAACCGGTTTCGGTTTTGTCCAAAAACCGGTTCGATTTTTCACTGAAACCGGCTTTGGTTTTCCGCCCAAGCCGGTTATCGGTTTTCTCCAAAACCGATTCGATTTTTCACTGGATTCGGTTTTCTTCAAAACCAGTTCCGGTTTCTTTTCCAAAATTGGTTCTATTTCTGACCAGAATAGTGTTTCGTTCTCCGGAAACAGATTCTGTTTCCACATAAATAGTTTTATGTGTTTTCCAAAAGTTTTCATCGAAACCAGTTTCGGTTAAAACCGAACCGGTTTTGAAAAAAACCTAAACCGTTTTCGGTGAAAAAACCGAAGCGGTTTTTGGAGAAAATCGAAATGTCGGTTTTTCGGTTTTCTAAAAACCGATTTCTGTTTTATAAAAACCGGTTTCGCCCATCCCTAGATTGAACCGATCATTGAACATGAGCTTCCGGACTATGCCGATACCGCTTATCAAAACGTGTAGCTGTCTTTCGTCAGGCTAGCAACAGATTTTTGGTTGTGGTCCCGTGCTTTAATTTTTGAATATAGTGTTACTTTTGATGGATCGTATGTGTAAATAACAGTTTCTCAATTTAAAAATAACTGTAGATGTGTGTAATAGTTTTCTTGATGTTTTTAACTTTCATGAAACGGCGTCCTTTTAATAATGTCAATTTCAGTTTGGAAAAGAGAACGGGTGAACCAGGTCTAGGGAATAAGATAGATGGTTTAGTTCGTAAAGTTCGCACTTAGCTAAGAACTGTGTTCAAATCAGTGTCAAGTGCAGTGGACTAGTGCATTGTCATCTACCTTCTACTTTATCATGTGTAATGTCATATGACGTTCCATAGCACTGTTAACTGTTGTATCCTCCTTAAGCCATTCATGACGGCCGTATAGAATGATGCCGTTTCTGTTTAGAAACTTGATCAGCGTTGACTTGAATTTCTGCTTTTGCAGGCACACCTTGGTAGGTAGGTGAACCTTGTACCCTCCACTTCGTGCTCTGCCTCTGTAATAATGTGTCATATTGAAATGATAAAATCTTACCTCCTGCGACAGTATTATCCAGCATTGAAGAGCTTAGTTCTACGACCTGATACTGCTTTCCTTTGCAGAAAAGCTTGATGTTATGTTTTTTTTTTTTTTTTTTTCTTTCTTCATGTGGAAATCTGACCACTTGAGCCAGGGTGCCTTTGATTACAGATCTTCAAAATTGTGCAATCTTCTCTTTCCAAGATCTTTATGTCTTGTAAGAAAGGAAAGCCATGATCACGATTTGACGTACAACATATTTTTGTCCTTAATATTAGCAGGTAACAGCAACAGCCCTAGAACTTCATTCTAAAACCCTATCATTGTCTTCCACTAGAAGCCATTATGTAACAGCTTTAACAAGAGAAAGTACAATACACTGTATCAAGAAATGAAGTATATCGTCGTCGGCAATTCAAAACCTGCTATGTGCATTTTGCAGGGGAAGCGAAAAACAGTATCCTGGTTAGATTTTTCGCTTTATAAAAGTGATGTTATAAGTAATATTTGATGCTGCACGTAACTTGATATCTTCTCAAGTTGACCATAATATTGGAGCACCTCATTTAATCCAACATCCTAGGAAATATTAGCCTAAACGATCTCGAACATGCTGTGCCCAGTGAGGATTGTATTGTCACGCTGAAGTGATGTTTTGAATATTCTAGATTCGTGAGATTACAAATTGTTATAACATGTCCTGGTATGTGGCGACTGTAATGGTTGGCTAAGCAAAGAAAAACTGTCCCATTCTATCTACTATTAAGCTAAACCAAACATTAACCTTACGGTTATCTTGTTCCTGTGTTGTGGCCGAATGGGGATTTTCGGAGCCTTGTATCCTACATTTGCGCGGATTAACTTTATTACAAGCATGAAACTCATATTTTCTAGTGTTGTGTGGGGACTGAGTCTTAAATTAGCGCAGCGTTATTACTGTAACAGTAGCCTTGTTGTATCATTACAGGAGAGAAGTATAATGTTTAAATGTTTATTTACTAGCAGAGGAAGTATACATCATTTATGTACACTCAGTTTATTCGCTTTATCCTTTAACCTCCGTAACGATCGGTGCTAGTCAATTGTTTCAGTATCCCCAGTGTACCGACCAGATACTATTAAGAGCACCTTGCCAGACGCTAGTTGTATTGCTCTTAACATGCTGTGAAATGAAGCTGCCGTTTTGGCTGAAGTTTTTTAAACTGTGATTTACGAGGATTAACTGATGGTCCAGTATTGTGTGTTGATAGCGTACAGTGATAATGCTGCTATACTGAAAATGAGAACGAATGAGATAGGTATTTATCACGAAAATCACGTATGTGAAATTTTATAGGTATGTGAAATTTTATCACGAAAACAATAAAATTGTGATTTTGAATAGAGAATCCCGATCCTCTTAGAAAGATGTGCTTAAATATAGTCAAAATTGACAATTGAGCGGTAGACGAAGTTGCAAGAAAGCAACTCCGATTGTTCCCTTGACATCGTTTTGGAGGGAAGAAGTAAATCGGAATGTTGAAACAGATTGATGAACCGAAGGCAGAGTTTGCATCAACTTGCTTCTGTAGTTCAAAATGACTTCCGACATCTAGAAGTGATATTGTGAAAGCAAAACAATATGAGAAGCCCACATTGATACAAACTCAGAAGTAGCGAGACAATTATGAGTCGATATGGAAGCTAGAAGAAAGATGACAATTTTTTTTTTTTTTTTTTTTTTTGTTATGAAAGAAATTTGGAGTGATGAAGGAATGGATAGATAAGGGCGAGAAACTTCGAAATTAATATATGTAAGAGAAATAGAAATTCTGTCAGGAATTGATGGTATGGGTTTCGCAGGTATACCAAAGTAAATAAAAATAATACGAAGAAGAAAGAAAAAATGAAAGTAGTCATTTAAGTGGGTAGAAAGGCAGAATGATTGGAAATGGTGGTCATTTGCGAGTTTGGATAAATTTTATAGTTAATTTCGATGTTGTTTTAGTTGCCTATATCCAAAATGAATAGATCCCGAAACAATTTTTGCTTAATTTAGCGACAAGTTTTATAGATCAAATAAGTTTCGGAAATTTGTAAAAATATGTTTTGTAAAATGGAAGTTTTATAAGGTACAGAATATTAGAGGATTTCAGACTAATACAAGTTTCTGCTCTGCCTTGTGTGGTTGTTCACCTTCTGTTTATGGCTTAAGGCTTCTTCTGGCTATTATGTAATGTTACAACTTCAGTTTGAGCTGTCATTGTTACTAGTTTACTCGACTAATAGTATTTACAAAGTTTTAACGATATCTGGATTTACTAATTCTGAAAAGCACATCTACCAAAAACAAAAATAACTCACAAAACCGCTGTCAAAGCGACTACGATAAAGGTGATGTTTAGATATAAAACATTGAGCGCCGATCATTGGAAGATAATAATATGGCCCGATGAATCTCTCCTCAGGTTTTCACTGCCCTAAGTTTAAAAGGGTGCATGTGTCGGATTGCCTATTTACCGTTACATTAAACATGGTTGTATGCTGGTGTGGGCCGCAATTTCATGGTATGCCGTTGATCATCATGTTCTCAAAGAACGGACATATTTTAAGTGATCAGGTTCCTCCCATTGTACAGATACTGTTCCTAACAACGGCACAGTCTTCCAAGTTAACAATACGCTAATACACACAGCTATATATTCAGGTATTTAAGGAACATTAGGATGAAAATACGTCCTCCCAGCTCAATCAATTCTCCAACTTAGTTTTGAATATTTATGGTCAGTAAAGCAGCAGGTCTGGGGTAGATCCCTCCCTCCATCATAACTATCGCAACTGAATACTGCTTTGCGCAAAAAATGCCTATTATTACTCCGGGAACGATTTACTATTTATATGCCTCAGTTTCGTCCGAATAAATGCTGTATCATAGACTAAAGATGTACCAACGCCATCTCCTCACTTTTCCTTAAAGGGCCGCAGTGACTCAGTAGTAGAGCGTTCACTTCTGGTGCTTGGGGGCCCTGGTTCGATCCCAGCTCGCGCCAAGTGAACTTTGTGATGGACAAACACCGTGTGTGTGGGTTTCCTCGGGGTTCTCCCGTTTCATCCCACTTTCTTCATTCCACCATTTCATTCATTTCTCAGCATCATCATCTCCTTTAACCTAGCCGGCATAACCGTGGGGCGTAAAACTCAAAGATTTCACTTCACTTATATTTTCTCCCTCCTATCTGATGAAAGTGATTAAGCGAAAGAGCTGACAATGTACTTCGTAGTTTTGTAATTATTTTTTCATACCTCTGTTTTCCGGTAAGTAATTTATATATAGATACTTACCAGTTTAATGGAAAGACCTGAAAAAATGTGACTAACCAGATTAATGTGGAGTTGGACCAGCTACAAAACAGATGTTCAGTTACGTTCATTCCCGGAGGTTGGGCGAGCATGGGGAGATGTTCAACTTCATCACGATGCTCCTCTAACCACGCCGCAACAGCTTAGCTGTGTGAATGGAGGTATTACTAACCTGGGAAATGGCATCATTGCCAAGAAACAACATCTGTGCCAAAGGATGCACATGTTCCCCTAAAATGGGGACATAATTACGAGCAATGTCGTAACCGGGAAGCGTCAACATAGGACCACACTAAAGCAGCATATTGCTGCCCACAGCATCACAGAACTGCCGCCATGTTTCACTCTTGGGTGGCGACACTGTGGATCGTAGGTTTTTTGAGCGTCTAACGCACACATACACTGCCCGTGGTTTGAAATAAGGTAAACTATGACTCATTCAAGCACTTACATGTTTCCTGTCATCAGCAGTCCCTGTTTCATATTCGCAGCACCATTGGCGTCATTTTAATTCGTTATGGTCCCTTATCGATTTCGTCCGTGCAATTCGACCCCGTATGTCCATAGCAGGTAACTCGCGGCGGAATGTGATTGTCGACATAGGTTGTGAGAGGTGCTGCTTCAGTTTCTTCGTCACTTGCACCACAGATGCTCGACGGCTCTGATTGATAATTCTCTTTAATGCTAGGCGGAACCTGTCACTGAGGATTTCCTTCAGACCAGTTGTTCCTCTTCATCCATGTGGTTTTGTTGTGAATTTTGTAGACTGTCATCAACTACATATCCAATAGCACACCACTTCGTCACGCTCACACCACATAACTAAGCACCAACAACTTAACCATTTTGGGAAATCAGAAAAAAATCGTACGCACATTTTACAGTATCAGTCTGCTCAGTTCGCTGCACACTGCCGTTCTACTGACCCTAACATAGTACGGAAAAAAGTGTGATATACCATATACGAAGTAGCGTGTACCTTTGGCGTACGGGGTTCCGGATTCGATTCCTGGTGGGAAAACCGTAAAATATTTTTGAACACATTATTGTGATTCGGATTCCATGTGTAGATGCACATAATTTCTAAGTTTCGGAAATCCTGTTTTGATCGAGTGTACGAACGAGAGAAAAAATAAAGTAAGAAGAATGGACGGTCGTGTGTAACTGTCATACATGTATACATTTAAAATGACTGATCGTTACAAGAGATTGTACCCGTATGGCAGAAATCTGATAGTCTACATTTCCTGGTAGAGAGACGAATAATGACACGTCCGTGGTATTGAGATCATTTGTTATTGATCACTTCGCTCTACAGAAAGTTTGACATATGGGTTAGATGATGGGTTTACGTTTGTGCTTTGGAGGAAAGTAATATGATGTTTTGTATTAACGTATTGAATGATTAGAAGAATGTTTAGGTGCTTGGCGTGTAACCACAGTGAGTGATAGTTTTGGCAAAAGCTTTGGATCATTTCATATTTGTTTCTATCTTGCCTCGACGAAGACCAAGGGGGAAGGATGAAAAAGCATACCAATTATAAGTGAGATGTTTTGTACCTGTAGATGTGTTCTAGCCATACTTTTGATACCGTGTGTGAATTTCCATTCTTGTAATGCTGTATATGTGCACATGGCGATATTCATTTGTGAAAAGTGTTAGGATAGTTTATTAATTAACTGTCCAATTTGGTTGA
Organism: Thermobia domestica; assembly: GCF_964235325.1. Lineage (NCBI taxonomy): Eukaryota > Metazoa > Arthropoda > Insecta > Zygentoma > Lepismatidae > Thermobia > Thermobia domestica. The sequence goes on along the minus strand of NW_027657043.1, from coordinate 7,235 downwards.
CATAAATCTCATCATTGGGGAGGGAAAAAGTAAAATTGCAAAGAGAATCCAAAATGGGGTATTGCCTTGTCATTGTTTCTTTCAAAGATTGGATTTTCGAATCTGGGAAGATGGCATTTTCCTGAACAAAATATTTTTCAGCCATTGGATTGGCAAAGTAAGTCTTAACTTTGTTCGATGGTTTTCTTTTTGTGAGGTGAAATGAAACCTTTGTTATGTACAACTGCTATAGTTACTATGCAATAACTACAACTGCAGAAAAAGTGTCAGCACTTGACAATTTTGATTACCACGCAATTACTCGGACGCAAATATTATACCTGTAATGAGGATAATACTGGGATTTGCAGCATACCTAATGAAATTAATTCGTCTGCGGAATATCATCATCTTTGTCGTTACTTTGCATATGTATGTATGACATCGTTTGGAAGAAAGTTTCGCTTGTTCACATAGTGAGTTACTGAAGAATAATCTTTGTCAAGACAGACAGTGGTTCAAAAGAAAATATTATCTATAATACTGAGAAAGGAAGTTATTTCTCACTATGCCTTTTGGGTTAACTGTACGATGCCCTAATTCAAGATGAGCAGTAATGTTTACATGAAATTCAGAAAAAATTAAAAGAGGGGTGAAAAGACGTTTTGGGAGATATATCACACACCTCGATTTATATCGCTTTTTAAAATATTGACACTTCTGCCTGCGTTTGGGCAGTGAGGGATGAAAATTCGTGAGTCCCTCTAAATAATGGAATACAAGTTTGAATGGAAGCTTATTTTTCACTCAGGACAACACAGAATTCAACAGGTCCAAGCGTGAAGCTTTTGATATATCAAGTTTTGTGTTGTGTGATATGTTTAGCTCATCCGTGAGTCATTACGATTTTTGTATCAGCCTGACATACAAATAACAATGAAAGGCGTGTCAATGAAAGTTAACAAGCAATAACATTAAACTCATTAAATACAGAGACTTACTTCTTGAAGCTTGGGTTTTGTGTGTGAACAAATTAGCCCACTATGCAGGTATTCAAATGTTGACAGTGTTATCGACTTCACAAAGGGATTTCAAATTGACCGAGATTTCAGCTGAGTGAGTAACCTTTAGTTAATTGGAATAGATGTGCATTCCTTGTTTCAGTATTGATTTGAGATAGTAATTTAAATCGTATCTTCTTAAAATCAAGATTATTTTATTTAAAGTAGAAAGTGTTACATATTTCACAACATGCATAAGCTTGAAACTAACTACTCAGCCTAGAAACAAGGATGGGTAATCGTATTTGTAATAAATCCTACTTATCAACCTATCATGGCAGTGTGACAATACAATCGAGCGGCCAAATGATGATTGCATTATTGGTCTAGTTTCTTTCCTGGATATTTTAAGCTGACCGGATAGAGCTTAAAAATATACTTCTGGCGAGGCATAGAATTTTTTTTCTGTCATGGCAAGGGAGAAAAGTGTGAGTAATACATCAAATTTTGATTTAAATAAAAGTATAAACAAGTATTTTAAGTGCAGATTTTTTGTTTTTGTATATTGCACTAGAAAGAAAACAATCAGTCCAGTACACGGTACACATTGCTCGTGTAGACCATACTGTCGCTGTACGTCGAGTGTGCAAAGGCCTTTGGGAAAGATGAGTTTAGATTGAATAAAAGCAGATATGGGGTAAGATAAAGATCTTAATAAGGTGAGTGACCAGAAACTAGGCAGGACTGGATTGAAACAGGAGTCCACAATGCAAACAGACTTTGGTGTCTGCGACGATGAATCTTCAGTATTTTCCTTAAGCTATGTGGTAAGAGTAGTTATTGTTATCTTTGCTGAAGAACTGAAATGGAAAGCTTCGTGTCCAAATTTCGTTCTACTACAAAGTGATCTTTTACATTTTTAGAAACATTAACAGGAAGTGTTGCCAAATGATAGCAAAATTTTCGTGCAGAAAAAGTAGTCAAAACGAACTAATAATATTCGCATGAACTAGGGGAAAAACATATGTGGAATATATAATCCGGAAAATGGATAGGAGCGATCATTGGTAGTAACTTAAAGAAGTACAAACCTCTTATCTTCTAATTCGCAAACTTTCATTACATTCTTATTTTCCTGTTGAAATAGACATAATGAGGAAGCGGCAAATCACTGAAATTCTTCCTCGAATAAAATTATTACTACCATATCTTTAGTTATTTCTTCATCAACAGAATGTCATTCGAAACCGAATAATTGCAGTCGATGAAACATACTGAGGCACGGGTCAGTTAAACGACCTTGCTTTATCTTGCTCGATATCCATCCATAAGGTTGGACGGAAGTACTTCGTAGTCATTTTGATTTAAGTAAGTTACATCTCTCAAATTATGTGAATTTATTCCTGGACCAACTTTGTATGTTAGGCTTCCCTTTACTTCCCACTCTCCTTTCATTCGGAAAATCTTTCATCGTTATCATTCATCTCCTTTAATCTGTAAGTAATAATATTGACACATTTGCTTGAGTATCATCATACCAGGCCATTTTCATTTTGAATGTTCCATTATTATTATTATTATTATTATTATTATTTTTATTATTATTATTATTATTATTATTATTATTATTATTATTATTATTATTATTATTATTATTATTATTATTATTACAGGGTGTCTACTGGTCATGAAAGTAATGAAAGTCATGAAAAAGTCATATATTTTGCTTAGTGGTCATGAAAGCCATGAAAAAGTCCTTTATTTACCCAACTGGTCATGAAAATCTGAAATCTCAGAGTATATTTTTATACTTCATACTTTTATATCTCATACTGCATGTACTGAAACAGTTGTATCAGGTCAGTAATTGTGAGAATTTCCCCCACCAGTTAGTGCTGGCTAACTGGTACTTTACTGTCTTCCTAGCTGCTCCCCATTTCATCTTCTAGTCTCTGTAATATAGTAACAACTTTTTACTGTCCAACTTTCTGATCTGCTATTTCTTTACTACTAAGAAATGTAAATTGTGTATTTTTGGGCCTTTAGACTTATGCAAATCATATTATTCGTTTGAGTTTGCAGATTTTAAATTTGATGATCTATTTTTTTAAACGAATTTCTTTTATAATTTGTTTTGTCTTTGGGCAGTTCTCTGAGTGCTTAATTTCAGACAAATTTCTGCTAGATGGATAATTATACTCAGAATTAAAACTTCAAATACAGTATAGAGTGATTCACTGGTAAGAGCAGGCCCGTATTTAGGTAAGTGCTATTCTGTGCTCGAGCACAAGGTGGCAGAATTTTAGATTTTTTCTTTAAGATTCACAATAAGTGATATTTAAGACTAGCAACCCGCATAGTTCCGATGCACCACTGATGGTAGGAGTTTATTATTACTAATGGTAAATTTTTATCGCCATGGTCATGAAAATTTGAACAAAAAGGTCATGAAAAGTCATGAAAAAGTCATGAATTTACTTTCTGGTATTCCAGTAGACACCCTGTATTATTATTATTATTATTATTATAAACAATTGGCGTAGATAGAGTCGCGAATCATATTCATTTGATAGTATTCACCATCTTTCTTGACAGGAAGATTCTGCTCGCCGCTTTCTGTTTGTATTAGGCATTGGTGTTATTGATGTTCTGTTCTCACTAGGAAAAATACACACTTCAATTACCATCGTTTTCATAACAGTGTTTTTATTTATTTTGTGTCGGTAGTAATGGTTTTATTTTTCTGTTGGTTTGTGTCCTGTGTGATGATTGTTATAAAGTTAAACTAAACACCGTGGTCTTGCAACCCCTCAGGGGCTATGGTTGGCCAGACCAGCAGTTTTTAGGTTGGATAATGCGTAATCTGCATGTCGCGGCTCCTTATTATCATTATCTCTAGATTTCTAGAACTCCCCAAGTGCTTCATGATATTGAGACTGTAATAAAAATTGACGACTCCCACCTGGGATTTAATCTGGAACAACTCATACAAACCACTCGGTTACATGTGAACACGAGTATTTTTTTTAAAAAAATAAGTGTTAAGTAGTTGTCATTACTTGTGAAAGTAACCTTCGTATACGTGTGAGAAACGAACCAAACACTTAAATATGACTAGATGAAAATTCGGTTAAACAGCTGAACTATTAGAAAAACTACTTCTGTGTTGACAACTCGCTTGCTTTGTTCTAGTTATACTACGACACTCTGGCGTGTCCGTCTTGGTCGCACTCATCAAAGACCTCTTTCGTAATTGGAGTTCGCATTCATGACCTGTGATTCAATACTTACACCGATCTGTTAAGTCATTGCAGTAAGTGCTTTTGAAAAGTTGTAATACAACACTTAAGTTGTAATGTTTCGGTTAATGCGACAGCTGCAGATGCTACCTGGTGCTATCACATTCGTTAAAAACACCTCCCGGGTTCGATTTCCTGTGGGAACACTAGATCAAAAAGGTGTAACAGCTTTTTCAGGCCAGCCATCCTAAGTGAGGTTTTCCCTGGGTTCTCATTTACTGCAAGCAAATGCCGGGATGGTACCTAACATAAAGGTTCCAGGTCTCCCTTTATTTTCTGGATAATGTGTTCGCAGAGGGACGTCATCGCAGAGGGACGTGATGAACATACGACCATAGGTGCCGGTAATGCCCGGAAATATATATAAATAAAAAGAAAACAAATAACACCTCGCTTGCTACTCAGGGAGGAAAGTAAAATAGTGCACGTACTTCGTTTGATACAGTTGCAGCTTCGGAAAGAGTAGTAAGGATTCCATTTTGATGTACTGGACCTTTTGCTACTGTCACAGTTAATCTCGAAATCAGGCGTGTTCATTCGGATAAATTCAAACCCTTCGGGAGAGAATTTTTTTTTTTTGGGGGGGGGGGTAAGTATTCTTGCTTTTAGATATCTGATTCAAGTATTCAGAAGTTACCTCGGAGAGAGAATTCATCCCTGAATATAGCTGTCCTTTGGGAAATACTTTGTACTTTAGTAATGCATCTCTGCAGATAAGATATTTTCATTTCTAACATTGTTGACAGCTGTTTATTGTATTTTGGGATATTTGGCCTGGCTTTCAACTGTTGCTACAATTTATCCCACACACCTTCAGTGGGGATTCAGGTCTATTCTTTGCAGCGACCACTCTAGTTCTTGGTTTGGTTTTCCCATTTTTTTAAAACGTATGAATTACAGCATTTTCATGCTGCAAATGAAATGGGTAAGATTCCAAATTTTTTCAGTGTGTAAGACTGTGTGTTGCTTGACAGCATTTACAATCACGAATTTAGTCACAAAAACAGTAAACCAAGACCATTTTATACTGATAGGTATACCTATTTCCTTGCCCCTCTCCAGACTTCGTAGTGAATGGAAACAGTTTGTTATGAAAGTAATATTCACCTGACATTCGCATATTACTCACGTCTACATGATTGGCACAGCATGTAGTGTAGTTTATCTCTTCGGAGAATACGTTTTTACTGCTCAATGACAACATGTTTTGAGCAATTGTAAATTACGGTCAATGCTCTTGGTATGGTTTCTACCTTGATCATGGAATTCAAATTTAACCACTTTTCTGCAGATGGTACGATTAGTTCTTCATACGAATCGAAAGTTAATTTACATTGTTGATAACAAACCTGAACTGCGTCTAGAATTTTGTTGAAATCTTGCAGATGAAACACCCAAACTTGGAGGCCACTAACGATTTTTTCCTCAATTTGGCAACACGTCTTTATAGTGATGACCTTGACTTGTATTGAAAGATTATTCTCCTCTTTCGGGCTCATAGTGTGGAACGGTAACGTAGGTAGTCATTAATAGCCAAATTGTTCATTAGATTGAAGTTCAGTGTACCTTTCAGTACCGAGGCTGCTTAAGACGTAGTTGTACATTTTAAAGTGGACTCCGAAATTTCAAAACTCCAACTGACCACGAGACTAGTGGAGAGTGCTAAATGACAACGAAAATAGCGTAATATTATTTTAAGTCAGAAGCTTATGCTAGGACTTCCCTTTTGAAATCCTCCAAAATAAATATTATCAAAAGTAATTGCAATATGGTGTTTATAATTCAGTTAGTCATTCTAAAATTAGTGTAGTAATTGATTGTAGGTGTGGAGCTATGAACTCACCTTAAATAGTGTAGGAACAATAATCCTTTATGCATATGTGTGCTTATATAGTTTTTGTGTAAAACGCGTATAATCATTAGGAGCTCTTGCAAGTTTCTGCATGTTCTACATTTTAAAGTAGATTAATGTACTTATTTTCCTTATTTATGGAAACGGTAGAAGACCGAAGTATTGTTCAGTTTGTATATCAACATGGAAGAAATCATTCATAGATAATTCAGGGTTCGCTTACTATTTCTAGAATTGCATCCATGAATAAAATAATATAATAATAATAATAATAAGTAAAATTAATATATAACACTGCACATGCGTTAAAACTTACTCATATATTGTTCACTATACTTCATTCTTCAATCCGTCTGGTTAATAGAGAAGGTTGATCCTTCTACATGTGACCGATTTTGACCTCTCATCTACCTTAGGAAAAGCCACGAGATCACCATCAGTTGTCCTCAGTGAACACCATATGTCGGCAATAGCCCTGTACCGTAACTTCCATTACGGAGGAAAACATATTGGGGAAATCATATGTGAGTAGTTAGCTCCGTTGAAGTACAGGAACGGGAATCTTGAGCCACTGCTCCTGGCAGACTTTCCATAGGCCTCGGATAGTGGTGACACGACGAAACGCAAGTACTCTTTTCAATAAGCCAAACCCGCAAAAATCCATAGGACTGGCGACAGGTGACTTCACTGATATGTCTTCGAAAGAAATAGCCTGAATACCGCTCTGTTCAGAAATCTCTGTGTAAAACAGGATGTATGTGATGAGGTCTTATCCATATGCACACGGACTTCATTTATTGCATTTTTCTATTCAAACGGGGCAGATCTTCTGTATAAATTGGTGTGAGGACATGTTGTTGATAAAATGCGGAGCTGTCAGGAGTTGCGGAACAGATTTTAGGCACCTGCTGAATCGTTAACGTGTCTTCACAGCAGTAACCCTCGATGATCAGGAATCCCTTCGAGAAACTTGCTTTGCACTGACGGATGAAGTCAGGATGGATTTTTGCGTCTCGTGTGATGTATTTACGGCTCGAATTTTGCCACAATCTGATAGATAAATCCATGCTTAATCGAGTGTGCCAACAAACTTCCACTTTTCCC
>NW_027657042.1:0-44842 GCF_964235325.1 Thermobia domestica | reverse complement strand
AATGTGAAGAAAGTGCATATATTAACGAATGCCCTGTATGTACTTCTGAATGGCACAGTAACATATTCTTCTTTTATCATTCGTTAACCACAGTATGGTGTGTCAAAGCCACATATAATGGAATCGAATTTGTTTTATTTTGAAAAAACTAAAAAACAGAAACAAACGTTATAAGAGAAATTTTAACGTTTCTTCAAGAGCAAAGGACACTTATCGCAACAGGACAAAATGGAGGGGTTTCCTCTTCAATTTTACCTCTCTTTCGTCAAAATATGTAAATAACTTTGGGAGATATGGCGAATGGTATGTAGTATATAGTAACAATGGATAACAATATAATATATATGTAGAATGACATATGCTATATTGTTGAATAGTTGCCTAACAACATATACACCAAATAGGAGAGTTTTTTAAAAAAAATTGAAGAAATTAGTGGTTGAAGCCATATATTTTCCAGTTACAACGAGTGTCACGTGGTCTCATCAGCCCGTGAGAGGGTTAACTATTTCTTCTAAAGAAACAGGTACTACGTTCATTTTTTAGTGCAATTTCTACTAATTTGTGCATTTATTTTCCCATGATGATGTGTAGAACATTTAGTTAGCATATTTGGTTGAGATTTCGAAAAAATATACAGGGTGATGCAAAATGCATTTTTGTAGTACAAAAAGTATAAATTGGTTTTCAAATGTGAAGAAAGTGCATATATTAACGAATGCCCTGTATGTACTTCTGAATGGCACAGTAACATATTCCTCTTTTATCATTCGTTAAGCACAGTATGGTGTGTCAAAGCCACATATAATGGAATCGAATCTGTTTTATTTTGAAAAAACTAAAAAACAGACCCAAACGTTATAATAGAAATTTTAACGTTTCTTCAAGGGCAAAGGACACTTATCGCAACAGGACAAAATGGAGGGGTTTCCTCTTCAATTTTACCTTTCTTTCGTCAAAATATGTAAATAAGTTTGGGAGATATGGCGAATAGTATGTAGTATATAGTAACAATGGATAACAATATAATACATATGCAGAATGACATATGCTATATTGTTGAATAGTTGCCTAACAACATATATACCAAATAGGAGAGTTTTTTAAAAAAAATTGAAGAAATTAGTGGTTGAAGCCATATATTTTCCAGTTACAACGAGTGTCACGTGTCTCATCAGCCGTGAGAGGGTTAACAATTTCTTCTAAAGAAACAGGTAGTACGTTCATTTTTAGTGCAATTTCTAGTAATTTGTGCATTTATTTTCCCATGATGATGTGTAGAACATTTAGTTAGCATATTTGGTTGAGATTTGGAAAAAATATACAGGGTGATGCAAAATTCAGCTTTGTAGTACAGAAAGTATAAATTGGTTTTCAAAATGTGAAGAAAGTGCATATATTAACGAATGCCCAGTATGTACTTCTGAATGGCACAGTAACATATTCCTCTTTTGTCATTCGTTAAGCACAGTATGGTGTGTCAAAGCCACATATAATGGAATCGAATCTGTTTTATTTTGAAAAAACTAAAAAAGAGAAACAAACGTTATAAGAGGAATTTTAATGTTTCTTCAAGGGCAAAGGGCCCTTATCGCAACAGGACAAAATGGAGGGGTTTCCTCTTCAATTTTAGCTTTATTTCATCAAAATATGTAAATAAGTTTGGGAGATATGGCGAATAGTATGTAGTATATAGTAACAATGATTAACAATATAATATATATGTAGAATGACATATGCTATATGGTTGAATAGTTGCCTAACAACATATATATACCAAATAGGAAAGTTTTTTAAAAAAATTGAAGAAATTAGTGGTTGAAGCCATACATTTTCCAGTTACAACGAGTCTCACGTGGTCTCATCAGCTGTGAGAGGGTTAACTATTTCTTCTAAAGCAACAGGTACTAAGTTCATTTTTTAGTGCAGTTTGTAGTAATTTGTGCTTTAGTTTCCCATGATGATGTGTAGAACATTTAGTTAGCATATTTGGTTGAGATTTGTAAAAAATATACAGGGTGATGCAAAATTCAGCTTTGTAGTACAGAAAATTTAACTTGGTTTTCAAAATGTGAAGAAATTGCATATATTAACGAATGCCCTGTATGTACTTCTGAATGGCACAGTAACATATTCCTCTTTTATCATTCGTTAACCACAGTATGGTGTGTCAAAGCCACATATAATGGAATCGAATCTGTTTTATTTTGAAAAAACTAAAAACAGAAAGAAACGTTATAAGAGGAATTTTAACGTTTCTTCAAGAGCAAAGGACACTTATCGCAACAGGACAAAATGGAGGGGTTTCCTCTTCAATTTTACCTCTCTTTCGTCAAAATATGTAAATAACTTTGGGAGATATGGCGAATAGTATGTAGTATTAGTAGTAACAATGGATAACAATATAATATATATGTAGAATGACATATGCTATATTGTTGAATAGTTGCCTAACAACATATACACCAAATAGGAGAGTTTTTTTAAAAAAATTGAAGAAATTAGTGGTTGAAGCCATATATTTTCCAGTTACAACGAGTGTCACGTGGTCTCATCAGCCGTGAGAGGGTTAACTATTTCTTCTAAAGAAACAGGTACTACGTTCATTTTTTAGTGCAATTTCTACTAATTTGTGCATTTATTTTCCCATGATGATGTGTAGAACATTTAGTTAGCATATTTGGTTGAGATTTGGAAAAAATATACAGGGTGATGCAAAATGCAGCTTTGTAGTACAAAAAGTATAAATTGGTTTTCAAAATGTGAAGAAAGTGCATATATTAACGAATGCCCTGTATGTACTTCTGAATGGCACAGTAACATATTCCTCTTTTATCATTCGTTAAGCACAGTATGGTGTGTCAAAGCCACATATAATGGAATCGAATCTGTTTTATTTTGAAAAAACTAAAAAACAGACCCAAACGTTATAATAGAAATTTTAACGTTTCTTCAAGGGCAAAGGACACTTATCGCAACAGGACAAAATGGAGGGGTTTCCTCTTCAATTTTACCTCTCTTTCGTCAAAATATGTAAATAAGTTTGGGAGATATGGCGAATAGTATGTAGTATATAGTAACAATGGATAACAATATAATACATATGCAGAATGACATATGCTATATTGTTGAATAGTTGCCTAACAACATATATACCAAATAGGAGAGTTTTTTAAAAAAATTGAAGAAATTAGTGGTTGAAGCCATATATTTTCCAGTTACAACGAGTGTCACGTGGTCTCATCAGCCGTGAGAGGGTTAACAATTTCTTCTAAAGAAACAGGTAGTACGTTCATTTTTTAGTGCAATTTCTAGTAATTTGTGCATTTATTTTCCCATGATGATGTGTAGAACATTTAGTTAGCATATTTGGTTGAGATTTGGAAAAAATATACAGGGTGATGCAAAATTCAGCTTTGTAGTACAGAAAGTATAAATTGGTTTTCAAAATGTGAAGAAAGTGCATATATTAACGAATGCCCAGTATGTACTTCTGAATGGCACAGTAACATATTCCTCTTTTATCATTCGTTAAGCACAGTATGGTGTGTCAAAGCCACATATAATGGAATCGAATCTGTTTTATTTTGAAAAAACTAAAAAAGAGAAACAAACGTTATAAGAGGAATTTTAATGTTTCTTCAAGGGCAAAGGGCCCTTATCGCAACAGGACAAAATGGAGGGGTTTCCTCTTCAATTTTAGCTTTATTTCATCAAAATATGTAAATAAGTTTGGGAGATATGGCGAATAGTATGTAGTATATAGTAACAATGATTAACAATATAATATATATGTAGAATGACATATGCTATATTGTTGAATAGTTGCCTAACAACATATATATACCAAATAGGAAAGTTTTTTAAAAAAAATTGAAGAAATTAGTGGTTGAAGCCATACATTTTCCAGTTACAACGAGTCTCACGTGGTCTCATCAGCTGTGAGAGGGTTAACTATTTCTTCTAAAGCAACAGGTACTAAGTTCATTTTTTAGTGCAGTTTGTAGTAATTTGTGCATTAGTTTCCCATGATGATGTGTAGAACATTTAGTTAGCATATTTGGTTGAGATTTGTAAAAAATATACAGGGTGATGCAAAATTCAGCTTTGTAGTACAGAAAATTTAACTTGGTTTTCAAAATGTGAAGAAATTGCATATATTAACGAATGCCCTGTATGTACTTCTGAATGGCACAGTAACATATTCCTCTTTTATCATTCGTTAACCACAGTATGGTGTGTCAAAGCCACATATAATGGAATCGAATCTGTTTTATTTTGAAAAAACTAAAAAAGAGAAACAAACGTTATAAGAGGAATTTTAACGTTTCTTCAAGGGCAAAGGACCCTTTTCGCAACAGGACAAAATGGACGGGTTTCCTCTTCAATTTGAGCTTTATTTCGTCAAAATATGTAAATAACTTTGGGAGTTATGGCGAATAGTATGTAGTATATAGTAACAATGGATAAGAATATAATATATATGTAGAATGACATATGCTATATTGTTGAATAGTTGCCTAACAACATATATGTACCAAATAGGAGAGTTTTTAAAAAAAATTGAAGAAATTAGTGGTTGAAGCCATACATTTTCCAGTTACAACGCGTGTCACGTGGTCTCATCAGCCGTGAGAGGATTAACTATTTCTTCTAAAGCAACAGGTACTACGTTCATTTTTTTGTGCAGTTTGTAGTAATTTGTGCATTTATTTTCCCATCATGATGTGTAGAACATTTAGTTAGCATATTTGGTTGAGATTTCGAAAAAATATACAGGGTGATGCAAAATTCATCTTTGTAGTACAGAAAGTATAAATTGGTTTTCAAAATGTGAAGAAAGTGCATATATTAACGAATGCCCTGTATGTACTTCTGAATGGCACAGTAACATATTCTTCTTTTATCATTCGTTAACCACAGTATGGTGTGTCAAAGCCACATATAATGGAATCGAATTTGTTTTATTTTGAAAAAACTAAAAAACAGAAACAAACGTTATAAGAGAAATTTTAACGTTTCTTCAAGAGCAAAGGACACTTATCGCAACAGGACAAAATGGAGGGGTTTCCTCTTCAATTTTACCTCTCTTTCGTCAAAATATGTAAATAACTTTGGGAGATATGGCGAATAGTATGTAGTATATAGTAACAATGGATAACAATATAATATATATGTAGAATGACATATGCTATATTGTTGAATAGTTGCCTAACAACATATACACCAAATAGGAGAGTTTTTTAAAAAAAATTGAAGAAATTAGTGGTTGAAGCCATATATTTTCCAGTTACAACGAGTGTCACGTGGTCTCATCAGCCGTGAGAGGGTTAACTATTTCTTCTAAAGAAACAGGTACTACGTTCATTTTTTAGTGCAATTTCTACTAATTTGTGCATTTATTTTCCCATGATGATGTGTAGAACATTTAGTTAGCATATTTGGTTGAGATTTGGAAAAAATATACAGGGTGATGCAAAATGCATTTTTGTAGTACAAAAAGTATAAATTGGTTTTCAAAATGTGAAGAAACTGCATATATTAACGAATGCCCTGTATGTACTTCTGAATGGCACAGTAACATATTCCTCTTTTATCATTCGTTAAGCACAGTATGGTGTGTCAAAGCCACATATAATGGAATCGAATCTGTTTTATTTTGAAAAAACTAAAAAACAGACCCAAACGTTATAATAGAAATTTTAACGTTTCTTCAAGGGCAAAGGACACTTATCGCAACAGGACAAAATGGAGGGGTTTCCTCTTCAATTTTACCTTTCTTTCGTCAAAATATGTAAATAAGTTTGGGAGATATGGCGAATAGTATGTAGTATATAGTAACAATGGATAACAATATAATACATATGCAGAATGACATATGCTATATTGTTGAATAGTTGCCTAACAACATATATACCAAATAGGAGAGTTTTTTAAAAAAAAATTGAAGAAATTAGTGGTTGAAGCCATATATTTTCCAGTTACAACGAGTGTCACGTGGTCTCATCAGCCGTGAGAGGGTTAACAATTTCTTCTAAAGAAACAGGTAGTACGTTCATTTTTTAGTGCAATTTCTAGTAATTTGTGCATTTATTTTCCCATGATGATGTGTAGAACATTTAGTTAGCATATTTGGTTGAGATTTGGAAAAAATAACAGGGTGATGCAAAATTCAGCTTTGTAGTACAGAAAGTATAAATTGGTTTTCAAAATGTGAAGAAAGTGCATATATTAACGAATGCCCAGTATGTACTTCTGAATGGCACAGTAACATATTCCTCTTTTGTCATTCGTTAAGCACAGTATGGTGTGTCAAAGCCACATATAATGGAATCGAATCTGTTTTATTTTGAAAAAACTAAAAAAGAGAAACAAACGTTATAAGAGGAATTTTAATGTTTCTTCAAGGGCAAAGGGCCCTTATCGCAACAGGACAAAATGGAGGGGTTTCCTCTTCAATTTTAGCTTTATTTCATCAAAATATGTAAATAAGTTTGGGAGATATGGCGAATAGTATGTAGTATATAGTAACAATGATTAACAATATAATATATATGTAGAATGACATATGCTATATGGTTGAATAGTTGCCTAACAACATATATATACCAAATAGGAAAGTTTTTTAAAAAAATTGAAGAAATTAGTGGTTGAAGCCATACATTTTCCAGTTACAACGAGTCTCACGTGGTCTCATCAGCTGTGAGAGGGTTAACTATTTCTTCTAAAGCAACAGGTACTAAGTTCATTTTTTAGTGCAGTTTGTAGTAATTTGTGCATTAGTTTCCCATGATGATGTGTAGAACATTTAGTTAGCATATTTGGTTGAGATTTGTAAAAAATATACAGGGTGATGCAAAATTCAGCTTTGTAGTACAGAAAATTTAACTTGGTTTTCAAAATGTGAAGAAATTGCATATATTAACGAATGCCCTGTATGTACTTCTGAATGGCACAGTAACATATTCCTCTTTTATCATTCGTTAACCACAGTATGGTGTGTCAAAGCCACATATAATGGAATCGAATCTGTTTTATTTTGAAAAAACTAAAAAACAGAAAGAAACGTTATAAGAGGAATTTTAACGTTTCTTCAAGAGCAAAGGACACTTATCGCAACAGGACAAAATGGAGGGGTTTCCTCTTCAATTTTACCTCTCTTTCGTCAAAATATGTAAATAACTTTGGGAGATATGGCGAATAGTATGTAGTATATAGTAACAATGGATAACAATATAATATATATGTAGAATGACATATGCTATATTGTTGAATAGTTGCCTAACAACATATACACCAAATAGGAGAGTTTTTTTAAAAAATTGAAGAAATTAGTGGTTGAAGCCATATATTTTCCAGTTACAACGAGTGTCACGTGGTCTCATCAGCCGTGAGAGGGTTAACTATTTCTTCTAAAGAAACAGGTACTACGTTCATTTTTTAGTGCAATTTCTACTCATTTGTGCATTTATTTTCCCATGATGATGTGTAGAACATTTAGTTAGCATATTTGGTTGAGATTTGGAAAAAATACAGGGTGATGCAAAATGCAGCTTTGTAGTACAAAAAGTATAAATTGGTTTTCAAAATGTGAAGAAAGTGCATATATTAACGAATGCCCTGTATGTACTTCTGAATGGCACAGTAACATATTCCTCTTTTATCATTCGTTAAGCACAGTATGGTGTGTCAAAGCCACATATAATGGAATCGAATCTGTTTTATTTTGAAAAAACTAAAAAACAGACCCAAACGTTATAATAGAAATTTTAACGTTTCTTCAAGGGCAAAGGACACTTATCGCAACAGGACAAAATGGAGGGGTTTCCTCTTCAATTTTACCTCTCTTTCGTCAAAATATGTAAATAAGTTTGGGAGATATGGCGAATAGTATGTAGTATATAGTAACAATGGATAACAATATAATACATATGCAGAATGACATATGCTATATTGTTGAATAGTTGCCTAACAACATATATACCAAATAGGAGAGTTTTTTTAAAAAAATTGAAGAAATTAGTGGTTGAAGCCATATATTTTCCAGTTACAACGAGTGTCACGTGGTCTCATCAGCCGTGAGAGGGTTAACAATTTCTTCTAAAGAAACAGGTAGTACGTTCATTTTTTAGTGCAATTTCTAGTAATTTGTGCATTTATTTTCCCATGATGATGTGTAGAACATTTAGTTAGCATATTTGGTTGAGATTTGGAAAAATATACAGGGTGATGCAAAATTCAGCTTTGTAGTACAGAAAGTATAAATTGGTTTTCAAAATGTGAAGAAAGTGCATATATTAACGAATGCCCAGTATGTACTTCTGAATGGCACAGTAACATATTCCTCTTTTATCATTCGTTAAGCACAGTATGGTGTGTCAAAGCCACATATAATGGAATCGAATCTGTTTTATTTTGAAAAAACTAAAAAAGAGAAACAAACGTTATAAGAGGAATTTTAATGTTTCTTCAAGGGCAAAGGGCCCTTATCGCAACAGGACAAAATGGAGGGGTTTCCTCTTCAATTTTAGCTTTATTTCATCAAAATATGTAAATAAGTTTGGGAGATATGGCGAATAGTATGTAGTATATAGTAACAATGATTAACAATATAATATATATGTAGAATGACATATGCTATATTGTTGAATAGTTGCCTAACAACATATATATACCAAATAGGAAAGTTTTTTAAAAAAATTGAAGAAATTAGTGGTTGAAGCCATACATTTTCCAGTTACAACGAGTCTCACGTGGTCTCATCAGCTGTGAGAGGGTTAACTATTTCTTCTAAAGCAACAGGTACTAAGTTCATTTTTTAGTGCAGTTTGTAGTAATTTGTGCATTAGTTTCCCATGATGATGTGTAGAACATTTAGTTAGCATATTTGGTTGAGATTTGTAAAAAATATACAGGGTGATGCAAAATTCAGCTTTGTAGTACAGAAAATTTAACTTGGTTTTCAAAATGTGAAGAAATTGCATATATTAACGAATGCCCTGTATGTACTTCTGAATGGCACAGTAACATATTCCTCTTTTATCATTCGTTAACCACAGTATGGTGTGTCAAAGCCACATATAATGGAATCGAATCTGTTTTATTTTGAAAAAACTAAAAAAGAGAAACAAACGTTATAAGAGGAATTTTAACGTTTCTTCAAGGGCAAAGGACCCTTTTCGAAACAGGACAAAATGGACGGGTTTCCTCTTCAATTTGAGCTTTATTTCGTCAAAATATGTAAATAACTTTGGGAGTTATGGCGAATAGTATGTAGTATATAGTAACAATGGATAAGAATATAATATATATGTAGAATGACATATGCTATATTGTTGAATAGTTGCCTAACAACATATATGTACCAAATAGGAGAGTTTTTAAAAAAAATTGAAGAAATTAGTGGTTGAAGCCATACATTTTCCAGTTACAACGCGTGTCACGTGGTCTCATCAGCCGTGAGAGGATTAACTATTTCTTCTAAAGCAACAGGTACTACGTTCATTTTTTTGTGCAGTTTGTAGTAATTTGTGCATTTATTTTCCCATCATGATGTGTAGAACATTTAGTTAGCATATTTGGTTGAGATTTCGAAAAAATATACAGGGTGATGCAAAATTCATCTTTGTAGTACAGAAAGTATAAATTGGTTTTCAAAATGTGAAGAAAGTGCATATATTAACGAATGCCCTGTATGTACTTCTGAATGGCACAGTAACATATTCTTCTTTTATCATTCGTTAACCACAGTATGGTGTGTCAAAGCCACATATAATGGAATCGAATTTGTTTTATTTTGAAAAAACTAAAAAACAGAAACAAACGTTATAAGAGAAATTTTAACGTTTCTTCAAGAGCAAAGGACACTTATCGCAACAGGACAAAATGGAGGGGTTTCCTCTTCAATTTTACCTCTCTTTCGTCAAAATATGTAAATAACTTTGGGAGATATGGCGAATAGTATGTAGTATATAGTAACAATGGATAACAATATAATATATATGTAGAATGACATATGCTATATTGTTGAATAGTTGCCTAACAACATATACACCAAATAGGAGAGTTTTTTAAAAAAAATTGAAGAAATTAGTGGTTGAAGCCATATATTTTCCAGTTACAACGAGTGTCACGTGGTCTCATCAGCCGTGAGAGGGTTAACTATTTCTTCTAAAGAAACAGGTACTACGTTCATTTTTTAGTGCAATTTCTACTAATTTGTGCATTTATTTTCCCATGATGATGTGTAGAACATTTAGTTAGCATATTTGGTTGAGATTTGGAAAAAATATACAGGGTGATGCAAAATGCATTTTTGTAGTACAAAAAGTATAAATTGGTTTTCAAAATGTGAAGAAAGTGCATATATTAACGAATGCCCTGTATGTACTTCTGAATGGCACAGTAACATATTCCTCTTTTATCATTCGTTAAGCACAGTATGGTGTGTCAAAGCCACATATAATGGAATCGAATCTGTTTTATTTTGAAAAAACTAAAAAACAGACCCAAACGTTATAATAGAAATTTTAACGTTTCTTCAAGGGCAAAGGACACTTATCGCAACAGGACAAAATGGAGGGGTTTCCTCTTCAATTTTACCTTTCTTTCGTCAAAATATGTAAATAAGTTTGGGAGATATGGCGAATAGTATGTAGTATATAGTAACAATGGATAACAATATAATACATATGCAGAATGACATATGCTATATTGTTGAATAGTTGCCTAACAACATATATACCAAATAGGAGAGTTTTTTAAAAAAAATTGAAGAAATTAGTGGTTGAAGCCATATATTTTCCAGTTACAACGAGTGTCACGTGGTCTCATCAGCCGTGAGAGGGTTAACAATTTCTTCTAAAGAAACAGGTAGTACGTTCATTTTTTAGTGCAATTTCTAGTAATTTGTGCATTTATTTTCCCATGATGATGTGTAGAACATTTAGTTAGCATATTTGGTTGAGATTTGGAAAAAATATACAGGGTGATGCAAAATTCAGCTTTGTAGTACAGAAAGTATAAATTGGTTTTCAAAATGTGAAGAAAGTGCATATATTAACGAATGCCCAGTATGTACTTCTGAATGGCACAGTAACATATTCCTCTTTTGTCATTCGTTAAGCACAGTATGGTGTGTCAAAGCCACATATAATGGAATCGAATCTGTTTTATTTTGAAAAAACTAAAAAAGAGAAACAAACGTTATAAGAGGAATTTTAATGTTTCTTCAAGGGCAAAGGGCCCTTATCGCAACAGGACAAAATGGAGGGGTTTCCTCTTCAATTTTAGCTTTATTTCATCAAAATATGTAAATAAGTTTGGGAGATATGGCGAATAGTATGTAGTATATAGTAACAATGATTAACAATATAATATATATGTAGAATGACATATGCTATATGGTTGAATAGTTGCCTAACAACATATATATACCAAATAGGAAAGTTTTTTAAAAAAATTGAAGAAATTAGTGGTTGAAGCCATACATTTTCCAGTTACAACGAGTCTCACGTGGTCTCATCAGCTGTGAGAGGGTTAACTATTTCTTCTAAAGCAACAGGTACTAAGTTCATTTTTTAGTGCAGTTTGTAGTAATTTGTGCATTAGTTTCCCATGATGATGTGTAGAACATTTAGTTAGCATATTTGGTTGAGATTTGTAAAAAATATACAGGGTGATGCAAAATTCAGCTTTGTAGTACAGAAAATTTAACTTGGTTTTCAAAATGTGAAGAAATTGCATATATTAACGAATGCCCTGTATGTACTTCTGAATGGCACAGTAACATATTCCTCTTTTATCATTCGTTAACCACAGTATGGTGTGTCAAAGCCACATATAATGGAATCGAATCTGTTTTATTTTGAAAAAACTAAAAAACAGAAAGAAACGTTATAAGAGGAATTTTAACGTTTCTTCAAGGGCAAAGGACCCTTTTCGCAACAGGACAAAATGGATGGGTTTCCTCTTCAATTTGAGCTTTATTTCGTCAAAATATGTAAATAACTTTGGGAGTTATGGCGAATAGTATGTAGTATATAGTAACAATGGATAAGAATATAATATATATGTAGAATGACATATGCTATATTGTTGAATAGTTGCCTAACAACATATATGTACCAAATAGGAGAGTTTTTAAAAAAAAATTGAAGAAATTAGTGGTTGAAGCCATACATTTTCCAGTTACAACGCGTGTCACGTGGTCTCATCAGCCGTGAGAGGATTAACTATTTCTTCTAAAGCAACAGGTACTACGTTCATTTTTTTGTGCAGTTTGTAGTAATTTGTGCATTTATTTTCCCATCATGATGTGTAGAACATTTAGTTAGCATATTTGGTTGAGATTTCGAAAAAATATACAGGGTGATGCAAAATTCATCTTTGTAGTACAGAAAGTATAAATTGGTTTTCAAAATGTGAAGAAAGTGCATATATTAACGAATGCCCTGTATGTACTTCTGAATGGCACAGTAACATATTCTTCTTTTATCATTCGTTAACCACAGTATGGTGTGTCAAAGCCACATATAATGGAATCGAATCTGTTTTATTTTGAAAAAACTAATAAACAGAAACAAACGTTATAAGAGAAATTTTAACGTTTCTTCAAGAGCAAAGGACACTTATCGCAACAGGACAAAATGGAGGGGTTTCCTCTTCAATTTTACCTCTCTTTCGTCAAAATATGTAAATAACTTTGGGAGATATGGCGAATAGTATGTAGTATATAGTAACAATGGATAACAATATAATATATATGTAGAATGACATATGCTATATTGTTGAATAGTTGCCTAACAACATATACACCAAATAGGAGAGTTTTTTTAAAAAAATTGAAGAAATTAGTGGTTGAAGCCATATATTTTCCAGTTACAACGAGTGTCACGTGGTCTCATCAGCCGTGAGAGGGTTAACTATTTCTTCTAAAGAAACAGGTACTACGTTCATTTTTTAGTGCAATTTCTACTAATTTGTGCATTTATTTACCCATGATGATGTGTAGAACAATTAGTTAGCATATTTGGTTGAGATTTGGAAAAAATATACAGGGTGATGCAAAATGCAGCTTTGTAGTACAAAAAGTATAAATTGGTTTTCAAAATGTGAAGAGTGCATATATTAACGAATGCCCTGTATGTACTTCTGAATGGCACAGTAACATATTCCTCTTTTATCATTCGTTAAGCACATTATGGTGTGTCAAAGCCACATATAATGGAATCGAATCTGTTTTATTTTGAAAAAACTAAAAAACAGACCCAAACGTTATAATAGAAATTTTAACGTTTCTTCAAGGGCAAAGGACACTTATCGCAACAGGACAAAATGGAGGGGTTTCCTCTTCAATTTTACCTTTCTTTCGTCAAAATATGTAAATAAGTTTGGGAGATATGGCGAATAGTATGTAGTATATAGTAACAATGGATAACAATATAATACATATGCAGAATGACATATGCTATATTGTTGAATAGTTGCCTAACAACATATATACCAAATAGGAGAGTTTTTTAAAAAAAATTGAAGAAATTAGTGGTTGAAGCCATATATTTTCCAGTTACAACGAGTGTCACGTGGTCTCATCAGCCGTGAGAGGGTTAACAATTTCTTCTAAAGAAACAGGTAGTACGTTCATTTTTTAGTGCAATTTCTAGTAATTTGTGCATTTATTTTCCCATGATGATGTGTAGAACATTTAGTTAGCATATTTGGTTGAGATTTGGAAAAATATACAGGGTGATGCAAAATTCAGCTTTGTAGTACAGAAAGTATAAATTGGTTTTCAAAATGTGAAGAAAGTGCATATATTAACGAATGCCCAGTATGTACTTCTGAATGGCACAGTAACATATTCCTCTTTTATCATTCGTTAAGCACAGTATGGTGTGTCAAAGCCACATATAATGGAATCGAATCTGTTTTATTTTGAAAAAAACTAAAAAAGAGAAACAAACGTTATAAGAGGAATTTTAATGTTTCTTCAAGGGCAAAGGGCCCTTATCGCAACAGGACAAAATGGAGGGGTTTCCTCTTCAATTTTAGCTTTATTTCATCAAAATATGTAAATAAGTTTGGGAGATATGGCGAATAGTATGTAGTATATAGTAACAATGATTAACAATATAATATATATGTAGAATGACATATGCTATATTGTTGAATAGTTGCCTAACAACATATATATACCAAATAGGAAAGTTTTTTAAAAAAATTGAAGAAATTAGTGGTTGAAGCCATACATTTTCCAGTTACAACGAGTCTCACGTGGTCTCATCAGCTGTGAGAGGGTTAACTATTTCTTCTAAAGCAACAGGTACTAAGTTCATTTTTTAGTGCAGTTTGTAGTAATTTGTGCATTAGTTTCCCATGATGATGTGTAGAACATTTAGTTAGCATATTTGGTTGAGATTTGTAAAAAATATACAGGGTGATGCAAAATTCAGCTTTGTAGTACAGAAAATTTAACTTGGTTTTCAAAATGTGAAGAAATTGCATATATTAACGAATGCCCTGTATGTACTTCTGAATGGCACAGTAACATATTCCTCTTTTATCATTCGTTAACCATAGTATGGTGTGTCAAAGCCACATATAATGGAATCGAATCTGTTTTATTTTGAAAAAACTAAAAAAGAGAAACAAACGTTATAAGAGGAATTTTAATGTTTGTTCAAGGGCAAAAAACACTTATCGCAACAGGACAAAGTGGAGTGGTTTCCTCTTATATTTTAGCTTTATTTCGTCAAAATATGTAAATAAGTTTTTAAGATATGGCGAATAAGGACTGTATCGAAAAGTAACTATCAACATGTATCATTAACAGGAATAAAAATGGAAGGAGATGTACAAAGGAAAAAGACAATTTGTTACACTACGGTACTTGTTGAATACAAAGAGAAAAAAGTATACATTTACAGTTCGTGTCTGATGAATAAACGAAGCTTTCGTCGAACACCACCCAATAGTTTCTGCACAATATTGGCGGTGCATTTTCTCATTGCGTCAGACCAATATTTTCTGAATTCAGCCATGTTCCTGGCAGCTTTACCACCCTGTTTGACATTTTTCTTCACAAGTACCCAATACCGTTCAATAGTTCGGAGCTGAGGGCAGTTTGGTGGGTTCACCTGTTTTGCAACAAAATCCACTTTGTTTTTACCTAGGTAATGTACCAATTTAGCGTAGATTTAGCGTAGTGGGCCGTCGCCAAATGCGGCCAAATGCGGCCAGGGGAACACTGTGCTTTTTATACAAAGGGAGCAATCTTTTCTGTAAACATTCCTTTTCAAATATTTCGGCATTAATAGTTCCCTGTGTATAGAAAATTCCAGATCGTAAGGCGCACGAACAAATTACTTGCCGCACGAGCACTTTTGGTCCACATTTGTCCACTGAAACACATTTGACCGAGTCATCCACATCTTCATCTTTGACTTTTGTATAATATTGAGGGCCAGGAAGTGTTGTAAAGTCCTCCTTCACGTAAGTTTTATCGTCCATCAAAACACATTGTCCTTCCCTGCTCACAATTCGTTCATACAATTTGCGAACTCGTGATTGTGCTCTCAATTTCTGCTTAGACGATTGTTTGGCTATATTTGTTTTCTGTAGGTTTTCAAATTAATCCTAGTTTTAATTCTTTGAACCATTGCGATCGTACTACCTGCCTTTTTCGCTAAATCGCGAACAGATAATGATGGATTTTGTTTAATTAACCTCAACACTTTCTGGCCCAGTTTTAGGTAACCTGCACCCTTTTTTCGCCCCGATCTCGGCAAATCTGTAAAAGTAAAATTATTACCAATTTTTTCAATAATAGTTTTCGCTCTTGCATGTTGCACTTTCATCTGTTTTTCTATCTGATTGTAGGTAGCTCCTTTTTGGGAACACCATTTGTGCAGAATTTTGCACTTCACTTTCCTCGGAATTCGTCCCATAGCCTATGCAACTCCTCACACGGCATTCAACATGCTACAGCAGCTAAGTACAACTTGCGAACTAACCCACAGACTGTGTGGACTCACTTTCAGCTGCCTGGCCCGTGCCTACCAGCGCTACCAATGTTGATAGTTACTTTTCGATACAGTCCTTAGTATGTAGTATATAGTAACAATGATTAATAATATAATATATATGTAGAATGACATATGCTATATTGTTGAATAGTTGCCTAACAACATATATATACCAAATAGGAAAGTTTTTTAAAAATTGAAGAAATTAGTGGTTGAAGCCATACATTTTCCAGTTACAACGAGTGTCACGTGGTCTCATCAGCCGTGGGAGGGTTAACTATTTCTTCTAAAGAAACAGGTACTACGTTCATTTTTAGTGCAGTTTGAAGTAATTTGTGCATTAGTTTCCCATGATGATGTGTAGAAAATTTAGTTAGCATATTTGGTTGAGATTTGTAAAAATATACAGGGTGATGCAAAATTCAGCTTTGTAGTACAGAAATTTTAACTTGGTTTTCAAAATGTGAAGAAATTGCATATATTAACGAATGCCCTGTATGTACTTCTGAATGGCACAGTAACATATTCCTCTTTTATCATTCGTTAACCATAGTATGGTGTGTCAAAGCCACATATAATGGAATCGAATCTGTTTTATTTTGAAAAAACTAAAAAAGAGAAACAAACGTTATAAGAGGAATTTTAATGTTTCTTCAAGGACAAAGGGACCTTATCGCAACAGGACAAAATGGAGGGGTTTCCTCTTCAATTTTAGCTTTATTTCGTCAAAATATGTAAATAAGTTTGGGAGATATGGCGAATAGTATGTAGTATATAGTAAGAATGATTAACAATATAATATATATGTAGAATGACATATGCTATATTGTTGAATAGTTGCCTAACAACATATATATATACCAAATAGGAAAGTTTTTTTTAAAAAATTGAAGAAATTAGTGGTTGAAGCCATACATTTTCCAGTTACAACGAGTGTCACGTGGTCTCATCAGCTGTGAGAGGGTTAACTATTTCTTCTAAAGCAACAGGTACTAAGTTCATTTTTTAGTGCAGTTTGTAGTAATTTGTGCATTAGTTTCCCATGATGATGTGTAGAACATTTAGTTAGCATATTTGGTTGAGATTTGTAAAAAATATACAGGGTGATGCAAAATTCAGCTTTGTAGTACAGAAAGTTTAACTTGGTTTTCAAAATGTGAAGAAATTGCATGTATTAACGAATGCCCTGTATGTACTTCTGAATGGCACAGTAACATATTCCTCTTTTATCATTCGTTAACCATAGTATGGTGTGTCAAAGCCACATATAATGGAATCGAATCTGTTTTATTTTGAAAAAACTAAAAAAGAGAAACAAACGTTATAAGAGGAATTTTAATGTTTCTTCAAGGGCAAAGGACACTTATCGCAACAGGACAAAGTGGAGGGGTTTCCTCTTATATTTTAGCTTTATTTCGTCAAAATATGTAAATAAGTTTGGAAGATATGGCGAATAGTATGTAGTATATAGTAACAATGATTAATAATATAATATATATGTAGAATGACATATGCTATATTGTTGAATAGTTGCCTAACAACATATATATACCAAATAGGAGAGTTTTTTAAAAAACAATTGAAGAAATTAGTGGATGAAGCCATACATTTTCCAGTTACAACGAGTGTCACTAGGTCTCATCAGCCGTGAGAGGATTAACTATTTCTTCTAAAGCAACAGGTACTACGTTCATTTTTTTGTGCAGTTTGTAGTAATTTGTGCATTTATTTTCCCATCATGATGTGTAGAACATTTAGTTAGCATATTTGGTTGAGATTTCGAAAAAATATACAGGGTGATGGAAAATTCAGCTTTGTAGTACAGAAAGTATAAATTGGTTTTCAAAATGTGAAGAAATTGCATATATTAACGAATGCCCTGTATGTACTTCTGAATTGCACAGTAACATATTCCTCTTTTATCATTCGTTAACCATAGTATGTTGTGTCAAAGCCACATATAATGGAATCGAATCTGTTTTATTTTGAAAAAATTAAAAAACAGAAACAAACGTTATAAGAGAAATTTTAACGTTTCTTCAAGGGCAAAGGACACTTATCGCAACAGGACAAAATGGAGGGGTTTCCTCTTCAATTTTACCTTTCTTTCGTCAAAATATGTAAATAACTTTGGGAGATATGGCGAATAGTATGTAGTATATAGTAACAATGGATAACAATATAATATATATGTAGAATGACATATGCTATATTGTTGAATAGTTGCCTAACAACATATATACCAAATAGGAGAGTTTTTTAAAAAAAATTGAAGAAATTAGTGGTTGAAGCCATATATTTTCCAGTTACAACGAGTGTCACGTGGTCTCATCAGCCGTGAGAGGGTTAACTATTTCTTCTAAAGAAACAGGTACTACGTTCATTTTTTAGTGCAATTTCTAGTAATTTGTGCATTTATTTTCCCATGATGATGTGTAGAACATTTAGTTAGCATATTTGGTTGAGATTTGGAAAAACATACAGGGTGATGCAAAATTCAGCTTTGTAGTACAAAAAGTATAAATTGGTTTTCAAAATGTGAAGAAAGTGCATATATTAACGAATGCCCTGTATGTACTTCTGAATGGCACAGTAACATATTCCTCTTTTATCATTCGTTAAGCACAGTATGGTGTGTCAAAGCCACATATAATGGAATCGAATCTGTTTTATTTTGAAAAAACTAAAAAAGAGAAACAAACGTTATAAGAAAAATTTTAATGTTTCTTCAAAGGCAAAGGACCCTTATCGCAACAGTACAAAATGGAGGGGTTTCCTCTTCAATTTTAGCTTTATTTCGTCAAAATATGTAAATAAGTTTGGGAGATATGGCGAATAGTATGTAGTATATAGTAACAATGGATAAGAATATAATATATATGTAGAATGACATATGCTATATTGTTGAATAGTTGCCTAACAACATATATGTACCAAATAGGAGAGTTTTTAAAAAAAATTCAAGAAATTAGTGGTTGAAGCCATACATTTTCCAGTTACAACGCGTGTCACGTGGTCTCATCAGCCGTGAGAGGGTTAACTATTTCTTCTAAAGCAACAGGTACTACGTTCATTTTTTTGTGCAGTTTGTAGTAATTTGTGCATTTATTTTCCCATCATGATGTGTAGAACATTTAGTTAGCATATTTGGTTGAGATTTCGAAAAAATATACAGGGTGATGCAAAATTCATCTTTGTAGTACAGAAAGTATAAATTGGTTTTCAAAATGTGAAGAAAGTGCATATATTAACGAATGCCCTGTATGTACTTCTGAATGGCACAGTAACATATTCCTCTTTTATCATTCGTTAACCACAGTATGGTGTGTCAAAGCCACATATAATGGAATCGAATCTGTTTTATTTTGAAAAAACTAAAAAACAGAAACAAACGTTATAAGAGAAATTTTAACGTTTCTTCAAGGGAAAAAGGACACTTATCGCAACAGGACAAAATGGAGGGGTTTCCTCTTCAATTTTACCTTTCTTTCGTCAAAATATGTAAATAACTTTGGGAGATATGGCGAATAGTATGTAGTATATAGTAACAATGGATAACAATATAATATATATGTAGAATGACATATGCTATATTGTTGAATAGTTGCCTAACAACATATATACCAAATAGGAGAGTTTTTTTAAAAAAAAAAGAAGAAACTAGTGGTTGAAGCCATATATTTTCCAGTTACAACGAGTGTCACGTGGTCTCATCAGCCGTGAGAGGTTTAACTATTTCTTCTAAAGCAACACTTACGACGTTCATTTTTTTGTGCAGTTTGTAGTAATTTGTGCATTTATTTTCCCATGATGATGTGTAGAACATTTAGTTAGCATATTTGGTTGAGATTTGGAAAAAATATACAGGGTGATGCAAAATTCAGCTTTGTAGTACAGAAAGTATAAATTGGTTTTCAAAATGTGAAGAAAGTGCATATATTAACGAATGCCCTGTATGTACTTCTGAATGGCACAGTAACATATTCCTCTTTTATCATTCGTTAACCACAGTATGGTGTGTCAAAGCCACATATAATGGAATCGAATCTGTTTTATTTTGAAAAAACTAAAAAAGAGAATCAAACTTTATAAGAGGAATTTTAATGTTTCTTCAAGGGCAAAGGACCCTTATCGCAACAGGACAAAATGGAGGAGCTTCCTCTTCAATTTTAGGTTCATTTCGTCAAAATATGTAAATAAGTTTGGGAGATATGGCGAATAGTATGTAGTATATAGTAACAATGATTAACAATATAATATATATGTAGAATGACATATGCTATATTGTTGAATAGTTGCCTAACAACATATATATACCAAATAGGAAAGTTTTTAAAAAAATTGAAGAAATTAGTGGTTGAAGCCACACATTTTCCAGTTACAACGAATGTCACGTGGTCTCATCAGCCGTGAGAGGGTTAACAATTTCTTCTAAAGCAACAGGTACTACGCTCATTTCTTAGTGCAGTTTGTAGTAATTTGTGCATTAGTTTCCCATGATGATGTGTAGAAAATTTAGTTAGCATATTTGGTTGAGATTTGTAAAAAATATACAGGGTGATGCAAAATTCAGCTTTGTAGTACACAAAGTTTAACTTGGTTTTCAAAATGTGAAGAAATTGCATATATTAACGAATGCCCTGTATGTACTTCTAAATGGCACAGTAACATATTCCTCTTTTATCATTCGTTAACCATAGTATGTTGTGTCAAAGCCACATATAATGGAATCGAATCTGTTTTATTTTGAAAAAACTAAAAAACAGAAACAAAGGTTATAAGAGGAATTTTAATGTTTCTTCAAGGACAAAGGACCTGTAACGCAACCGTACAAAATGGATGGGTTTGCCCTTCAATTTGAGCTTTATTTCGTCAAAATATGTAAATAACTTTGGGAGATATGGCGAATAGTATGTAGTATATAGTAACAATGGATAACAATATAATATATATGTAGAATGACATATGCTATATTGTTGAATAGTTGCCTAACAACATATATGTACCAAATAGGAGAGTTTTTAAAAAAAATTGAAGAAATTAGTGGTTGAAGCCATACATTTTCCAGTTACAACGCGTGTCACGTGGTCTCATCAGCCGTGAGAGGATTAACTATTTCTTCTAAAGCAACAGGTACTACGTTCCTTTTTTTGTGCAGTTTGTAGTAATTTGTGCATTTATTTTCCCATGATGATGTGTAGAACATTAAGTTAGCATATTTGGTTGAGATTTCGAAAAAATATACAGGATGATGCAAAATTCATCTTTGTAGTACAGAAAGTATAAATTGGTTTTCAAAATGTGAAGAAAGTGCATATATTAACGAATGCCCTGTATGTACTTCTGAATGGCACAGTAACATATTCCTCTTTTATCATTCGTTAACCACAGTATGGTGTGTCAAAGCCACATATAATGGAATCGAATCTGTTTTATTTTGAAAAAAACTAAAAAACAGAAACAAACGTTATAAGAGAAATTTTAACGTTTCTTAAAGGGCAAAGGACACTTATCGCAACAGGAAAAAATGGAGGGGTTTTTTCTTCAATTTTACCTTTCTTTCGTCAAAATATGTAAATAACTTTGGGTGATATGGCGAATAGTATGTAGTATATAGAAACAATGGATAACAATATAATATATATTTAGAATGACATATGCTATATTGTTGAATAGTTGCCTAACAACATATATACCAAATAGGAGAGTCTTTTAAAAAAAATTGAAGAAATTAGTGGTTGAAGCTATACATTTTCCAGTTACAACGCGTGTCACGTGGTCTCATCAGCCGTGAGAGGATTAAATATTTCTTCTAAAGCAACAGGTACTACGTTCATTTTTTTGTGCAGTTTGTAGTAATTTGTGCATTTATTTTCCCATCATGATGTGTAGAACATTTAGTTAGCATATTTGGTTGAGATTTCGAAAAAATATACAGGGTGATGAAAAATTCATCTTTGTAGTACAGAAAGTATAAATTGGTTTTCAAAATGTGAAGAAAGTGCATATATTAACGAATGCCCTGTATGTACTTCTGAATGGCACAGTAACATATTCCTCTTTTATCATTCGTTAACCACAGTATGGTGTGTCAAAGCCACATATAATGGAATCGAATCTGTTTTATTTTGAAAAAACTAAAAAACAGAAACAAACGTTATAAGAGAAATTTTAACGTTTCTTCAAGGGCAAAGGACACTTATCGCAACAGGACAAAGTGGAGGGGTTTCCTCTTCAATTTTACCTCTCTTTCGTCAAAATATGTAAATAACTTTGGGAGATATGGCGAATAGTATGTAGTATATAGTAACAATGGATAACAATATAATATATATGTAGAATGACATATGCTATATTGTTGAATAGTTGCTTAACAACATATATACCAAATAGGAGAGTTTTTTTTAAAAAAATTGAAGAAATTAGTGGTTGAAGCCATATATTTTCCAGTTACAACGAGTGTCACGTGGTCTCATCAGCCGTGAGAGGGTTAACTATTTCTTCTAAAGAAACAGGTACTACGTTCATTTTTTTGTGCAATTTCTAGTAATTTGTGCATTTATTTTCCCATGATGATGTGTAGAACATTTAGTTAGCATATTTGGTTGAGATTTGGAAAAACATACAGGGTGATGCAAAATTCAGCTTTGTAGTACAGAAAGTATAAATTGGTTTTCAAAATGTGAAGAAATTGCATATATTAACGAATGCCCTGTATGTACTTCTGAATGGCACAGTAACATATTCCTCTTTTATCATTCGTTAAGCACAGTATGGTGTGTCAAAGCCACATATAATGGAATCGAATCTGTTTTATTTTGAAAAAACTAAAAAAGAGAAACAACGTTATAAGAGGAATTTTAATGTTTCTTCAAGGGCAAAGGACACTTATCGCAACAGGACAAAGTGGAGGGGTTTCCTCTTATATTTTAGCTTTATTTCGTCAAAATATGTAAATAAGTTTGGAAGATATGGCGAATAGTATGTAGTATATAGTAACAATGATTAATAATATAATATATATGTAGAATGACATATGCTATATGGTTGAATAGTTGCCTAACAACATATATATACCAAATAGGAGAGTTTTTTAAAAAAAAATTGAAGAAATTAGTGGATGAAGCCATACATTTTCCAGTTACAACGAGTGTCACTAGGTCTCATCAGCCGTGAGAGGATTAACTATTTCTTCTAAAGCAACAGGTACTACGTTCATTTTTTTGTGCAGTTTGTAGTAATTTGTGCATTTATTTTCCCATCATGATGTGTAGAACATTTAGTTAGCATATTTGGTTGAGATTTCGAAAAAATATACAGGGTGATGCAAAATTCAGCTTTGTAGTACAGAAAGTATAAATTGGTTTTCAAAATGTGAAGAAATTGCATATATTAACGAATGCCCTGTATGTACTTCTGAATGGCACAGTAACATATTCCTCTTTTATCATTCGTTAACCACAGTATGTTGTGTCAAAGCCACATATAATGGAATCGAATCTGTTTTATTTTGAAAAAATTAAAAAACAGAAACAAACGTTATAAGAGAAATTTTAACGTTTCTTCAAAGGCAAAGGACACTTATCGCAACAGGACAAAGTGGAGGGGTTTCGTCTTCAATTTTACCTTTCTTTCGTCAAAATATGTAAAGAACTTTGGGAGATATGGCGAATAGTATGTAGTATATAGTAACAATGGATAAGAATATAATATATATGTTGAATGACATATGCTATATTGTTGAATAGTTGCCTAACAACATATATGTACCAAATAGGAGAGTTTTTAAAAAAAAATTGAAGAAATTAGTGGTTGAAGCCATACATTTTCCAGTTACAACGCGTGTCACGTGGTCTCATCAGCCGTGAGAGGATTAAATATTTCTTCTAAAGCAACAGGTACTACGTTCATTTTTTTGTGCAGTTTGTAGTAATTTGTGCATTTATTTTCCCATGATGACGTGTAGAACATTTAGTTAGCATATTTGGTTGAGATTTCGAAAAAATATACAGGGTGATGCAAAATTCATCTTTGTAGTACAGAAAGTATAAATTGGTTTTCAAAATGTGAAGAAAGTGCATATATTAACGAATGCCCTGTATGTACTTCTGAATGGCACAGTAACATATTCCTCTTTTATCATTCGTTAACCACAGTATGGTGTGTCAAAGCCACATATAATGGAATCGAATCTGTTTTATTTTGAAAAAACTAAAAAACAGAAACAAACGTTATAAGAGAAATTTTAACGTTTCTTCAAGGGCAAAGGACACTTATCGCAACAGGACAAAATGGAGGGGTTTCCTCTTCAATTTTACCTTTCTTTCGTCAAAATATGTAAATAACTTTGGGAGATATGGCGAATAGTATGTAGTATATAGTAACAATGGATAACAATATAATATATATGTAGAATGACATATGCTATATTGTTGAATAGTTGCCTAACAACATATATACCAAATAGGAGAGTTTTTTAAAAAAAATTGAAGAAATTAGTGGTTGAAGCCATATATTTTCCAGTTACAACGAGTGTCACGTGGTCTCATCAGCCGTGAGAGGGTTAAATATTTCTTCTAAAGCAACAATTACGACGTTCATTTTTTTGTGCAGTTTGTAGTAATTTGTGCATTTATTTTCCCATGATGATGTGTAGAACATTTAGTTAGCATATTTGGTTGAGATTTGGAAAAAATATACAGGGTGATGCAAAATTCATCTTTGTAGTACAGAAAGTATAAATTGGTTTTCAAAATGTGAAGAAAGTGCATATATTAACGAATGCCCTGTATGTACTTCTGAATGGCACAGTAACATATTCCTCTTTTATCATTCGTTAACCACAGTATGGTGTGTCAAAGCCACATATAATGGAATCGAATCTGTTTTATTTTGAAAAAACTAAAAAACAGAAACAAACGTTATAAGAGAAATTTTAACGTTTCTTCAAGGGAAAAAGGACACTTATCGCAACAGGACAAAATGGAGGGGTTTCCTCTTCAATTTTACCTCTCTTTCGTCAAAATATGTAAATAAC
This sequence comes from Thermobia domestica, assembly GCF_964235325.1. Lineage (NCBI taxonomy): Eukaryota > Metazoa > Arthropoda > Insecta > Zygentoma > Lepismatidae > Thermobia > Thermobia domestica. The sequence goes on along the minus strand of NW_027657042.1, from coordinate 19,780 downwards.
TTTGGGAGATATGGCGAATAGTATGTAGTATATAGTAACAATGGATAACAATATAATATATATGTAGAATGACATATGCTATATTGTTGAATAGTTGCCTAACAACATATATACCAAATAGGAGAGTTTTTTTTAAAAAAAAGAAGAAATTAGTGGTTGAAGCCATATATTTTCCAGTTACAACGAGTGTCACGTGGTCTCATCAGCCGTGAGAGGTTTAACTATTTCTTCTAAAGCAACACTTACGACGTTCATTTTTTTGTGCAGTTTGTAGTAATTTGTGCATTTATTTTCCCATCATGATGTGTAGAACATTTAGTTAGCATATTTGGTTGAGATTTGGAAAAAATATACAGGGTGATGCAAAATTCAGCTTTGTAGTACAGAAAGTATAAATTGGTTTTCAAAATGTGAAGAAAGTGCATATATTAACGAATGCCCTGTATGTACTTCTGAATGGCACAGTAACATATTCCTCTTTTATCATTCGTTAACCACAGTATGGTGTGTCAAAGCCACATATAATGGAATCGAATCTGTTTTATTTTGAAAAAACTAAAAAAGAGAATCAAACATTATAAGAGGAATTTTAATGTTTCTTCAAGGGCAAAGGACCCTTATCGCAACAGGACAAAATGGAGGAGTTTCCTCTTCAATTTTAGCTTTATTTCGTCAAAATATGTAAATAAGTTTGGGAGATATGGCGAATAGTATGTAGTATATAGTAACAATGATTAACAATATAATATATATGTAGAATGACATATGCTATATTGTTGAATAGTTGCCTAACAACATATATATACCAAATAGGAAAGTTTTTAAAAAAATTGAAGAAATTAGTGGTTGAAGCCATACATTTTCCAGTTACAACGAATGTCACGTGGTCTCATCAGCCGTGAGAGGTTTAACTATTTCTTCTAAAGCAACACTTACGACGTTAATTTTTTTGTGCAGTTTGTAGTAATTTGTGCATTTATTTTCCCATGATGATGTGTAGAACATTTAGTTAGCATATTTGGTTGAGATTTGGAAAAAATATACAGGGTGATGCAAAATTCAGCTTTGTAGTACAGAAAGTAAAATTGGTTTTCAAAATGTGAAGAAAGTGCATATATTAACGAATGCCCTGTATCTACTTCTGAATGGCACAGTAACATATTCCTCTTTTATCATTCGTTAACCACAGTATGGTGTGTCAAAGCCACATATAATGGAATCGAATCTGTTTTATTTTGAAAAAACTAAAAAAGAGAATCAAACTTTATAAGAGGAATTTTAATGTTTCTTCAAGAGCAAAGGACCCTTATCGCAACAGGACAAAATGGAGGAGTTTCCTCTTCAATTTTAGCTTTATTTCGTCAAAATATGTAAATAAGTTTGGGAGATATGGCGAATAGTATGTAGTATATTGTAACAATGATTAACAATATAATATATATGTAGAATGACATATGCTATATTGTTGAATAGTTGCCTAACAACATATATATACCAAATAGGAAAGTTTTTAAAAAAATTGAAGAAATTAGTGGTTGAAGCCATACATTTTCCAGTTACAACGAATGTCACGTGGTCTCATCAGCCGTGAGAGGGTTAACTATTTCTTCTAAAGCAACAGGTACTACGTTCATTTTTTAGTGCAGTTTGTAGTAATTTGTGCATTAGTTTCCCATGATGATGTGTAGAAAATTTAGTTAGCATATTTGGTTGAGATTTGTAAAAAATATACAGGGTGATGCAAAATTCAGCTTTGTAGTACACAAAGTTTAACTTGGTTTTCAAAATGTGAAGAAATTGCATATATTAACGAATGCCCTGTATGTACTTCTAAATGGCACAGTAACATATTCCTCTTTTATCATTCGTTAACCATAGTATGTTGTGTCAAAGCCACATATAATGGAATCGAATCTGTTTTATTTTGAAAAAGCTAAAAAACAGAAACAAAGGTTATAAGAGGAATTTTAATGTTTCTTCAAGGACAAAGGACCTGTAACCCAACCGTACAAAATGGATGGGTTTGCCCTTCAATTTGAGCTTTATTTCGTCAAAATATGTAAATAACTTTGGGAGATATGGCGAATAGTATGTAGTATATAGTAACGATGGATAAGAATATAATATATATGTAGAATGACATATGCTATATTGTTGAATAGTTGCCTAACAACATATATGTACCAAATAGGAGAGTTTTTAAAAAAAATTCAAGAAATTAGTGGTTGAAGCCATACATTTTCCAGTTACAACGCGCGTCACGTGGTCTCATCAGCCGTGAGAGGGTTAACTATTTCTTCTAAAGCAACAGGTACTACGTTCATTTTTTTGTGCAGTTTGTAGTAATTTGTGCATTTATTTTCCCATCATGATGTGTAGAACATTTAGTTAGCATATTTGGTTGAGATTTCGAAAAAATATACAGGATGATGCAAAATTCATCTTTGTAGTACAGAAAGTATAAATTGGTTTTCAAAATGTGAAGAAAGTGCATATATTAACGAATGCCCTGTATGTACTTCTGAATGGCACAGTAACATATTCCTCTTTTATCATTCGTTAACCACAGTATGGTGTGTCAAAGCCACATATAATGGAATCGAATCTGTTTTATTTTGAAAAAAACTAAAAAACAGAAACAAACGTTATAAGAGAAATTTTAACGTTTCTTAAAGGGCAAAGGACACTTATCGCAACAGGAAAAAATGGAGGGGTTTTTTCTTCAATTTTACCTTTCTTTCGTCAAAATATGTAAATAACTTTGGGTGATATGGCGAATAGTATGTAGTATATAGAAACAATGGATAACAATATAATATATATTTAGAATGACATATGCTATATTGTTGAATAGTTGCCTAACAACATATATACCAAATAGGAGAGTCTTTTAAAAAAAATTGAAGAAATTAGTGGTTGAAGCTATACATTTTCCAGTTACAACGCGTGTCACGTGGTCTCATCAGCCGTGAGAGGATTAAATATTTCTTCTAAAGCAACAGGTACTACGTTCATTTTTTTGTGCAGTTTGTAGTAATTTGTGCATTTATTTTCCCATCATGATGTGTAGAACATTTAGTTAGCATATTTGGTTGAGATTTCGAAAAAATATACAGGGTGATGAAAAATTCATCTTTGTAGTACAGAAAGTATAAATTGGTTTTCAAAATGTGAAGAAAGTGCATATATTAACGAATGCCCTGTATGTACTTCTGAATGGCACAGTAACATATTCCTCTTTTATCATTCGTTAACCACAGTATGGTGTGTCAAAGCCACATATAATGGAATCGAATCTGTTTTATTTTGAAAAAACTAAAAAACAGAAACAAACGTTATAAGAGAAATTTTAACGTTTCTTCAAGGGCAAAGGACACTTATCGCAACAGGACAAAGTGGAGGGGTTTCCTCTTCAATTTTACCTCTCTTTCGTCAAAATATGTAAATAACTTTGGGAGATATGGCGAATAGTATGTAGTATATAGTAACAATGGATAACAATATAATATATATGTAGAATGACATATGCTATATTGTTGAATAGTTGCTTAACAACATATATACCAAATAGGAGAGTTTTTTTTAAAAAAATTGAAGAAATTAGTGGTTGAAGCCATATATTTTCCAGTTACAACGAGTGTCACGTGGTCTCATCAGCCGTGAGAGGGTTAACTATTTCTTCTAAAGAAACAGGTACTACGTTCATTTTTTTGTGCAATTTCTAGTAATTTGTGCATTTATTTTCCCATGATGATGTGTAGAACATTTAGTTAGCATATTTGGTTGAGATTTGGAAAAACATACAGGGTGATGCAAAATTCAGCTTTGTAGTACAGAAAGTATAAATTGGTTTTCAAAATGTGAAGAAATTGCATATATTAACGAATGCCCTGTATGTACTTCTGAATGGCACAGTAACATATTCCTCTTTTATCATTCGTTAAGCACAGTATGGTGTGTCAAAGCCACATATAATGGAATCGAATCTGTTTTATTTTGAAAAAACTAAAAAAGAGAAACAACGTTATAAGAGGAATTTTAATGTTTCTTCAAGGGCAAAGGACACTTATCGCAACAGGACAAAGTGGAGGGGTTTCCTCTTATATTTTAGCTTTATTTCGTCAAAATATGTAAATAAGTTTGGAAGATATGGCGAATAGTATGTAGTATATAGTAACAATGATTAATAATATAATATATATGTAGAATGACATATGCTATATGGTTGAATAGTTGCCTAACAACATATATATACCAAATAGGAGAGTTTTTTAAAAAAAAATTGAAGAAATTAGTGGATGAAGCCATACATTTTCCAGTTACAACGAGTGTCACTAGGTCTCATCAGCCGTGAGAGGATTAACTATTTCTTCTAAAGCAACAGGTACTACGTTCATTTTTTTGTGCAGTTTGTAGTAATTTGTGCATTTATTTTCCCATCATGATGTGTAGAACATTTAGTTAGCATATTTGGTTGAGATTTCGAAAAAATATACAGGGTGATGCAAAATTCAGCTTTGTAGTACAGAAAGTATAAATTGGTTTTCAAAATGTGAAGAAATTGCATATATTAACGAATGCCCTGTATGTACTTCTGAATGGCACAGTAACATATTCCTCTTTTATCATTCGTTAACCACAGTATGTTGTGTCAAAGCCACATATAATGGAATCGAATCTGTTTTATTTTGAAAAAATTAAAAAACAGAAACAAACGTTATAAGAGAAATTTTAACGTTTCTTCAAAGGCAAAGGACACTTATCGCAACAGGACAAAGTGGAGGGGTTTCGTCTTCAATTTTACCTTTCTTTCGTCAAAATATGTAAAGAACTTTGGGAGATATGGCGAATAGTATGTAGTATATAGTAACAATGGATAAGAATATAATATATATGTTGAATGACATATGCTATATTGTTGAATAGTTGCCTAACAACATATATGTACCAAATAGGAGAGTTTTTAAAAAAAAATTGAAGAAATTAGTGGTTGAAGCCATACATTTTCCAGTTACAACGCGTGTCACGTGGTCTCATCAGCCGTGAGAGGATTAAATATTTCTTCTAAAGCAACAGGTACTACGTTCATTTTTTTGTGCAGTTTGTAGTAATTTGTGCATTTATTTTCCCATGATGACGTGTAGAACATTTAGTTAGCATATTTGGTTGAGATTTCGAAAAAATATACAGGGTGATGCAAAATTCATCTTTGTAGTACAGAAAGTATAAATTGGTTTTCAAAATGTGAAGAAAGTGCATATATTAACGAATGCCCTGTATGTACTTCTGAATGGCACAGTAACATATTCCTCTTTTATCATTCGTTAACCACAGTATGGTGTGTCAAAGCCACATATAATGGAATCGAATCTGTTTTATTTTGAAAAAACTAAAAAACAGAAACAAACGTTATAAGAGAAATTTTAACGTTTCTTCAAGGGCAAAGGACACTTATCGCAACAGGACAAAATGGAGGGGTTTCCTCTTCAATTTTACCTTTCTTTCGTCAAAATATGTAAATAACTTTGGGAGATATGGCGAATAGTATGTAGTATATAGTAACAATGGATAACAATATAATATATATGTAGAATGACATATGCTATATTGTTGAATAGTTGCCTAACAACATATATACCAAATAGGAGAGTTTTTTAAAAAAAATTGAAGAAATTAGTGGTTGAAGCCATATATTTTCCAGTTACAACGAGTGTCACGTGGTCTCATCAGCCGTGAGAGGGTTAAATATTTCTTCTAAAGCAACAATTACGACGTTCATTTTTTTGTGCAGTTTGTAGTAATTTGTGCATTTATTTTCCCATGATGATGTGTAGAACATTTAGTTAGCATATTTGGTTGAGATTTGGAAAAAATATACAGGGTGATGCAAAATTCATCTTTGTAGTACAGAAAGTATAAATTGGTTTTCAAAATGTGAAGAAAGTGCATATATTAACGAATGCCCTGTATGTACTTCTGAATGGCACAGTAACATATTCCTCTTTTATCATTCGTTAACCACAGTATGGTGTGTCAAAGCCACATATAATGGAATCGAATCTGTTTTATTTTGAAAAAACTAAAAAACAGAAACAAACGTTATAAGAGAAATTTTAACGTTTCTTCAAGGGAAAAAGGACACTTATCGCAACAGGACAAAATGGAGGGGTTTCCTCTTCAATTTTACCTTTCTTTCGTCAAAATATGTAAATAACTTTGGGAGATATGGCGAATAGTATGTAGTATATAGTAACAATGATTAACAATATAATATATATGTAGAATGACATATGCTATATTGTTGAATAGTTGCCTAACAACATATATACCAAATAGGAGAGTTTTTTTTAAAAAAAAGAAGAAATTAGTGGTTGAAGCCATATATTTTCCAGTTACAACGAGTGTCACGTGGTCTCATCAGCCGTGAGAGGTTTAACTATTTCTTCTAAAGCAACACTTACGACGTTCATTTTTTTGTGCAGTTTGTAGTAATTTGTGCATTTATTTTCCCATCATGATGTGTAGAACATTTAGTTAGCATATTTGGTTGAGATTTGGAAAAAATATACAGGGTGATGCAAAATTCAGCTTTGTAGTACAGAAAGTATAAATTGGTTTTCAAAATGTGAAGAAAGTGCATATATTAACGAATGCCCTGTATGTACTTCTGAATGGCACAGTAACATATTCCTCTTTTATCATTCGTTAACCACAGTATGGTGTGTCAAAGCCACATATAATGGAATCGAATCTGTTTTATTTTGAAAAAACTAAAAAAGAGAATCAAACATTATAAGAGGAATTTTAATGTTTCTTCAAGGGCAAAGGACCCTTATCGCAACAGGACAAAATGGAGGAGTTTCCTCTTCAATTTTAGCTTTATTTCGTCAAAATATGTAAATAAGTTTGGGAGATATGGCGAATAGTATGTAGTATATAGTAACAATGATTAACAATATAATATATATGTAGAATGACATATGCTATATTGTTGAATAGTTGCCTAACAACATATATATACCAAATAGGAAAGTTTTTAAAAAAATTGAAGAAATTAGTGGTTGAAGCCATACATTTTCCAGTTACAACGAATGTCACGTGGTCTCATCAGCCGTGAGAGGTTTAACTATTTCTTCTAAAGCAACACTTACGACGTTCATTTTTTTGTGCAGTTTGTAGTAATTTGTGCATTTATTTTCCCATCATGATGTGTAGAACATTTAGTTAGCATATTTGGTTGAGATTTGGAAAAAATATACAGGGTGATGCAAAATTCAGCTTTGTAGTACAGAAAGTATAAATTGGTTTTCAAAATGTGAAGAAAGTGCATATATTAACGAATGCCCTGTATGTACTTCTAAATGGCACAGTAACATATTCCTCTTTTATCATTCGTTAACCATAGTATGTTGTGTCAAAGCCACATATAATGGAATCGAATCTGTTTTATTTTGAAAAAACTAAAAAACAGAAACAAAGGTTATAAGAGGAATTTTAATGTTTCTTCAAGGACAAAGGACCTGTAACGCAACCGTACAAAATGGATGGGTTTGCCCTTCAATTTGAGCTTTATTTCGTCAAAATATGTAAATAACTTTGGGATATATGGCGAATAGTATGTAGTATATAGTAACGATGGATAAGAATATAATATATATGTAGAATGACATATGCTATATTGTTGAATAGTTGCCTAACAACATATATGTACCAAATAGGAGAGTTTTTAAAAAAATTCAAGAAATTAGTGGTTGAAGCCATACATTTTCCAGTTACAACGCGCGTCACGTGGTCTCATCAGCCGTGAGAGGGTTAACTATTTCTTCTAAAGCAACAGGTACTACGTTCATTTTTTTTGGCAGTTTGTAGTAATTTGTGCATTTATTTTCCCATCATGATGTGTAGAACATTTAGTTAGCATATTTGGTTGAGATTTCGAAAAAAATATACAGGGTGATGCAAAATTCATCTTTGTAGTACAGAAAGTATAAATTGGTTTTCAAAATGTGAAGAAAGTGCATATATTAACGAATGCCCTGTATGTACTTCTGAATGGCACAGTAACATATTCCTCTTTTATCATTCGTTAACCACAGTATGGTGTGTCAAAGCCACATATAATGGAATCGAATCTGTTTTATTTTGAAAAAAACTAAAAAACAGAAACAAACGTTATATGAGAAATTTTAACGTTTCTTCAAGGGAAAAAGGACACTTATCGCAACAGGACAAAATGGAGGGGTTTAATCTTCAATTTTACCTTTCTTTCGTCAAAATATGTAAATAACTTTGGGAGATATGGCGAATAGTATGTAGTATATAGTAACAATGGATAACAATATAATATATATGTAGAATGACATATGCTATATTGTTGAATAGTTGCCTAACAACATATATATACCAAATAGGAGAGTTTTTTTAAAAAAAAGAAGAAATTAGTGGTTGAAGCCATATATTTTCCAGTTACAACGAGTGTCACGTGGTCTCATCAGCCGTGAGAGGTTTAACTATTTCTTCTAAAGCAACACTTACGACGTTAATTTTTTTGTGCAGTTTGTAGTAATTTGTGCATTTATTTTCCCATGATGATGTGTAGAACATTTAGTTAGCATATTTGGTTGAGATTTGGAAAAAATATACAGGGTGATGCAAAATTCAGCTTTGTAGTACAGAAAGTAAAATTGGTTTTCAAAATGTGAAGAAAGTGCATATATTAACGAATGCCCTGTATCTACTTCTGAATGGCACAGTAACATATTCCTCTTTTATCATTCGTTAACCACAGTATGGTGTGTCAAAGCCACATATAATGGAATCGAATCTGTTTTATTTTGAAAAAACTAAAAAAGAGAATCAAACTTTATAAGAGGAATTTTAATGTTTCTTCAAGAGCAAAGGACCCTTATCGCAACAGGACAAAATGGAGGAGTTTCCTCTTCAATTTTAGCTTTATTTCGTCAAAATATGTAAATAAGTTTGGGAGATATGGCGAATAGTATGTAGTATATTGTAACAATGATTAACAATATAATATATATGTAGAATGACATATGCTATATTGTTGAATAGTTGCCTAACAACATATATATACCAAATAGGAAAGTTTTTAAAAAAATTGAAGAAATTAGTGGTTGAAGCCATACATTTTCCAGTTACAACGAATGTCACGTGGTCTCATCAGCCGTGAGAGGGTTAACTATTTCTTCTAAAGCAACAGGTACTACGTTCATTTTTTAGTGCAGTTTGTAGTAATTTGTGCATTAGTTTCCCATGATGATGTGTAGAAAATTTAGTTAGCATATTTGGTTGAGATTTGTAAAAAATATACAGGGTGATGCAAAATTCAGCTTTGTAGTACACAAAGTTTAACTTGGTTTTCAAAATGTGAAGAAATTGCATATATTAACGAATGCCCTGTATGTACTTCTAAATGGCACAGTAACATATTCCTCTTTTATCATTCGTTAACCATAGTATGTTGTGTCAAAGCCACATATAATGGAATCGAATCTGTTTTATTTTGAAAAAGCTAAAAAACAGAAACAAAGGTTATAAGAGGAATTTTAATGTTTCTTCAAGGACAAAGGACCTGTAACCCAACCGTACAAAATGGATGGGTTTGCCCTTCAATTTGAGCTTTATTTCGTCAAAATATGTAAATAACTTTGGGAGATATGGCGAATAGTATGTAGTATATAGTAACGATGGATAAGAATATAATATATATGTAGAATGACATATGCTATATTGTTGAATAGTTGCCTAACAACATATATGTACCAAATAGGAGAGTTTTTAAAAAAAATTCAAGAAATTAGTGGTTGAAGCCATACATTTTCCAGTTACAACGCGCGTCACGTGGTCTCATCAGCCGTGAGAGGGTTAACTATTTCTTCTAAAGCAACAGGTACTACGTTCATTTTTTTGTGCAGTTTGTAGTAATTTGTGCATTTATTTTCCCATCATGATGTGTAGAACATTTAGTTAGCATATTTGGTTGAGATTTCGAAAAAATATACAGGGTGATGCAAAATTCATCTTTGTAGTACAGAAAGTATAAATTGGTTTTCAAAATGTGAAGAAAGTGCATATATTAACGAATGCCCTGTATGTACTTCTGAATGGCACAGTAACATATTCCTCTTTTATCATTCGTTAACCACAGTATGGTGTGTCAAAGCCACATATAATGGAATCGAATCTGTTTTATTTTGAAAAAATTAAAAAACAGAAACAAACGTTATAAGAGAAATTTTAACGTTTCTTCAAGGGCAAAGGACACTTATCGCAACAGGACAAAGTGGATGGGTTTCCTCTTCAATTTTACCTTTCTTTCGTCAAAATATGTAAATAACTTTGGGAGATATGGCGAATAGTATGTAGTATATAGTAACAATGGATAACAATATAATATATATGTAGAATGACATATGCTATATTGTTGAATAGTTGCCTAACAACATATATGTACCAAATAGGAGAGCTTTTAAAAAAAATTCAAGAAATTAGTGGTTGAAGCCATACATTTTCCAGTTACAACGCGTGTCACGTGGTCTCATCAGCCGTGAGAGGGTTAACTATTTCTTCTAAAGCAACAGGTACTACGTTCATTTTTTTGTGCAGTTTGTAGTAATTTGTGCATTTATTTTCCCATCATGATGTGTAGAACATTTAGTTAGCATATTTGGTTGAGATTTCGAAAAAATATACAGGGTGATGCAAAATTCATCTTTGTAGTACAGAAAGTATAAATTGGTTTTCAAAATGTGAAGAAAGTGCATATATTAACGAATGCCCTGTATGTACTTCTGAATGGCACAGTAACATATTCCTCTTTTATTATTCGTTAACCACAGTATGGTGTGTCAAAGCCACATATAATGGAATCGAATCTGTTTTATTTTGAAAAAAACTAAAAAACAGAAACAAACGTTATAAGAGAAATTTTAACGTTTCTTCAAGGGAAAAAGGACACTTATCGCAACAGGACAAACTGGAGGGGTTTAATCTTCAATTTTACCTTTCTTTCGTCAAAATATGTAAATAACTTTGGGAGATATGGCGAATAGTATGTAGTATATAGTAACAATGGATAACAATATAATATATATGTAGAATGACATATGCTATATTGTTGAATAGTTGCCTAACAACATATATATACCAAATAGGAGAGTTTTTTTTTAAAAAAAGAAGAAATTAGTGGTTGAAGCCATATATTTTCCAGTTACAACGAGTGTCACGTGGTCTCATCAGCCGTGAGAGGTTTAACTATTTCTTCTAAAGCAACAGGTACTACGTTCATTTTTTTGTGCAGTTTGTAGTAATTTGTGCATTTATTTTCCCATGATGATGTGTAGAACATTTAGTTAGCATATTTGGTTGAGATTTGGAAAAAATATACAGGGTGATGCAAAATTCAGCTTTGTAGTACAGAAAGTAAAATTGGTTTTCAAAATGTGAAGAAAGTGCATATATTAACGAATGCCCTGTATGTACTTCTGAATGGCACAGTAACATATTCCTCTTTTATCATTCGTTAACCACAGTATGGTGTGTCAAAGCCACATATAATGGAATCGAATCTGTTTTATTTTGAAAAAACTAAAAAAGAGAATCAAACTTTATAAGAGGAATTTTAATGTTTCTTCAAGAGCAAAGGACCCTTATCGCAACAGGACAAAATGGAGGAGTTTCCTCTTCAATTTTAGCTTTATTTCGTCAAAATATGTAAATAAGTTTGGGAGATATGGCGAATAGTATGTAGTATATTGTAACAATGATTAACAATATAATATATATGTAGAATGACATATGCTATATTGTTGAATAGTTGCCTAACAACATATATATACCAAATAGGAAAGTTTTTAAAAAAATTGAAGAAATTAGTGGTTGAAGCCATACATTTTCCAGTTACAACGAATGTCACGTGGTCTCATCAGCCGTGAGAGGGTTAACTATTTCTTCTAAAGCAACAGGTACTACGTTCATTTTTTAGTGCAGTTTGTAGTAATTTGTGCATTAGTTTCCCATGATGATGTGTAGATAATTTAGTTAGCATATTTGGTTGAGATTTGTAAAAAATATACAGGGTGATGCAAAATTCAGCTTTGTAGTACACAAAGTTTAACTTGGTTTTCAAAATGTGAAGAAATTGCATATATTAACGAATGCCCTGTATGTACTTCTAAATGGCACAGTAACATATTCCTCTTTTATCATTCGTTAACCATAGTATGTTGTGTCAAAGCCACATATAATGGAATCGAATCTGTTTTATTTTGAAAAAACTAAAAAACAGAAACAAAGGTTATAAGAGGAATTTTAATGTTTCTTCAAGGACAAAGGACCTGTAACGCAACCGTTCAAAATGGATGGGTTTGCCCTTTAATTTGAGCTTTATTTCGTCAAAATATGTAAATAACTTTGGGAGATATGGCGAATAGTATGTAGTATATAGTAACAATGGAGAAGAATATAATATATATGTAGAATGACATATGCTATATTGTTGAATAGTTGCCTAACAACATATATGTACCAAATAGGAGAGTTTTTAAAAAAAATTGAAGAAATTAGTGGTGGAAGCCATACATTTTCCAGTTACAACGCGTGTCACGTGGTCTCATCAGCCGTGAGAGGATTAACTATTTCTTCTAAAGCAACAGGTACTACGTTCCTTTTTTTGTGCAGTTTGTAGTAATTTGTGCATTTATTTTCCCATCATGATGTGTAGAACATTTAGTTAGCATATTTGGTTGAGATTTCGAAAAAATATACAGGATGATGCAAAATTCATCTTTATAGTACAGAAAGTATAAATTGGTTTTCAAAATGTGAAGAAAGTGCATATATTAACGAATGCCCTGTATGTACTTCTGAATGGCACAGTAACATATTCCTCTTTTATCATTCGTTAACCACAGTATGGTGTGTCAAAGCCACATATAATGGAATCGAATCTGTTTTATTTTGAAAAAAACTAAAAAACAGAAACAAACGTTATAAGAGAAATTTTAACGTTTCTTAAAGGGCAAAGGACACTTATCGCAACAGGAAAAAATGGAGGGGTTTTTTTCTTCAATTTTACCTTTCTTTCGTCAAAATATGTAAATAACTTTGGGTGATATGGCGAATAGTATGTAGTATATAGAAACAATGGATAACAATATAATATATATTTAGAATGACATATGCTATATTGTTGAATAGTTGCCTAACAACATATATACCAAATAGGAGAGTCTTTTAAAAAAAATTGAAGAAATTAGTGGTTGAAGCCATATATTTTCCAGTTACAACGAGTGTCACGTGGTCTCATCAGCCGTGAGAGGGTTAACTATTTCTTCTAAAGAAACAGGTACTACGTTCATTTTTTTGTGCAGTTTGTAGTAATTTGTGCATTTATTTTCCCATGATGATGTGTAGAACATTTAGTTAGCATATTTGGTTGAGATTTGTAAAAAATATACAGGGTGATGCAAAATTCAGCTTTGTAGTACAGAAAGTATAAATTGGTTTTCAAAATGTGAAGAAAGTGCATATATTAACGAATGCCCTGTATGTACTTCTGAATGGCACAGTAACATATTCCTCTTTTATCATTCGTTAAGCACAGTATGGTGTGTCAAAGCCACATATAATGGAATCGAATCTGTTTTATTTTGAAAAAACTAAAAAAGAGAAACAAACGTTATAAGAGGAATTTTAATGTTTCTTCAAGGGCAAAGGACACTTATCGCAACAGGACAAAGTGGAGGGGTTTCCTCTTCAATTTTAGCTTTCTTTCGTCAAAATATGTAAATAACTTTGGGAGATATGGCGAATAGTATGTAGTATATAGTAACAATGGATAAGAATATAATATATATGTAGAATGACATATGCTATATTGTTGAATAGTTGCCTAACAACATATATGTACCAAATAGGAGAGTTTTTTAAAAAAATTCAAGAAATTAGTGGTTGAAGCCATATATTTTCCAGTTACAACGAGTGTCACGTGGTCTCATCAGCCGTGAGAGGTTTAACTATTTCTTCTAGAGCAACAATTACGACGTTCATTTTTTTGTGCAGTTTGTAGTAATTTGTGCATTTATTTTCCCATGATGATGTGTAGAACATTTAGTTAGCATATTTGGTTGAGATTTGTAAAAAATATACAGGGTGATGCAAAATTCAGCTTTGTAGTACAGAAAGTATAAATTGGTTTTCAAAATGTGAAGAAAGTGCATATATTAACGAATGCCCTGTATGTACTTCTGAATGGCACAGTAACATATTCCTCTTTTATCATTCGTTAACCACAGTATGGTGTGTCAAAGCCACATATAATGGAATCGAATCTGTTTTATTTTGAAAAAACTAAAAAAGAGAATTAAACTTTATAAGAGGAATTTTAATGTTTCTTCAAGGGCAAAGGACCCTTATCGCAACAGGACAAAATGGAGGGGTTTCCTCTTCAATTTTAGCTTTATTTCGTCAAAATATGTAAATAAGTTTGGGAGATATGGCGAATAGTATGTAGTATATAGTAACAATGATTAACAATATAATATATATGTAGAATGACATATGCTATATTGTTGAATAGTTGCCTAACAACATATATATACCAGATAGGAAAGTTTTTAAAAAAATTGAAGAAATTAGAGGTTGAAGCCATACATTTTCCAGTTACAACGAATGTCACGTGGTCTCATCAGCCGTGAGAGGGTTAACTATTTCTTCTAAAGCAACAGGTACTACGTTCATTTTTTAGTGCAGTTTGTAGTAATTTGTGCATTAGTTTCCCATGATGATGTGTAGAAAATTTAGTTAGCATATTTGGTTGAGATTTCGAAAAAATATACAGGATGATGCAAAATTCATCTTTGTAGTACAGAAAGTATAAATTGGTTTTCAAAATGTGAAGAAAGTGCATATATTAACGAATGCCCTGTATGTACTTCTGAATGGCACAGTAACATATTCCTCTTTTATCATTCGCTAACCACAGTATGGTGTGTCAAAGCCACATATAATGGAATCGAATCTGTTTTATTTTGAAAAAAACTAAAAAACAGAAACAAACGTTATAAGAGAAATTTTAACGTTTCTTAAAGGGCAAAGGACACTTATCGCAACAGGAAAAAATGGAGGGGTTTTTTCTTCAATTTTACCTTTCTTTCGTCAAAATATGTAAATAACTTTGGGTGATATGGCGAATAGTATGTAGTATATAGAAACAATGGATAACAATATAATATATATTTAGAATGACATATGCTATATTGTTGAATAGTTGCCTAACAACATATATACCAAATAGGAGAGTCTTTTAAAAAAAATTGAAGAAATTAGTGGTTGAAGCCATATATTTTCCAGTTACAACGAGTGTCACGTGGTCTCATCAGCCGTGAGAGGGTTAACTATTTCTTCTAAAGAAACAGGTACTACGTTCATTTTTTTGTGCAGTTTGTAGTAATTTGTGCATTTATTTTCCCATGATGATGTGTAGAACATTTAGTTAGCATATTTGGTTGAGATTTGTAAAAAATATACAGGGTGATGCAAAATTCAGCTTTGTAGTACAGAAAGTATAAATTGGTTTTCAAAATGTGAAGAAAGTGCATATATTAACGAATGCCCTGTATGTACTTCTGAATGGCACAGTAACATATTCCTCTTTTATCATTCGTTAACCACAGTATGGTGTGTGAAAGCCACATATAATGGAATCGAATCTGTTTTATTTTGAAAAACTAAAAAAGAGAAACAAAAGTTATAAGAGGAATTTTAATGTTTCTTCAAGGGCAAAGGGCCCTTATCGCAACAGGACAAAATGGAGGGGTTTCCTCTTCAATTTTAGCTTTATTTCGTCAAAATATGTAAATAACTTTGGGAGATATGGCGAATAGTATGTAGTATATAGTAACAATGGATAAGAATATAATATATATGTAGAATGACATATGCTATATTGTTGAATAGTTGCCTAACAACATATATGTACCAAATAGGAGAGTTTTTAAAAAAAATTGAAGAAATTAGTGGTGGAAGCCATACATTTTCCAGTTACAACGCGTGTCACGTGGTCTCATCAGCCGTGAGAGGATTAACTATTTCTTCTAAAGCAACAGGTACTACGTTCCTTTTTTTGTGCAGTTTGTAGTAATTTGTGCATTTATTTTCCCATCATGATGTGTAGAACATTTAGTTAGCATATTTGGTTGAGATTTCGAAAAAATATACAGGATGATGCAAAATTCATCTTTGTAGTACAGAAAGTATAAATTTGTTTTCAAAATGTGAAGAAAGTGCATATATTAACGAATGCCCTGTATGTACTTCTGAATGGCACAGTAACATATTCCTCTTTTATCATTCGTTAACCACAGTATGGTGTGTCAAAGCCACATATAATGGAATCGAATCTGTTTTATTTTGAAAAAAACTAAAAAACAGAAACAAACGTTATAAGAGAAATTTTAACGTTTCTTAAAGGGCAAAGGACACTTATCGCAACAGGAAAAAATGGAGGGGTTTTTTCTTCAATTTTACCTTTCTTTCGTCAAAATATGTAAATAACTTTGGGTGATATGGCGAATAGTATGTAGTATATAGAAACAATGGATAACAATATAATATATATTTAGAATGACATATGCTATATTGTTGAATAGTTGCCTAACAACATATATACCAAATAGGAGAGTCTTTTAAAAAAAATTGAAGAAATTAGTGGTTGAAGCCATATATTTTCCAGTTACAACGAGTGTCACGTGGTCTCATCAGCAGTGAGAGGGTTAACTATTTCTTCTAAAGAAACAGGTACTACGTTCATTTTTTGTGCAGTTTGTAGTAATTTGTGCATTTATTCTCCCATGATGATGTGTAGAACATTTAGTTAGCATATTTGGTTGAGATTTGTAAAAAATATACAGGGTGATGCAAAATTCAGCTTTGTAGTACAGAAAGTATAAATTGGTTTTCAAAATGTGAAGAAAGTGCATATATTAACGAATGCCCTGTATGTACTTCTGAATGGCACAGTAACATATTCCTCTTTTATCATTCGTTAAGCACAGTATGGTGTGTCAAAGCCACATATAATGGAATCGAATCTGTTTTATTTTGAAAAAACTAAAAAAGAGAAACAAACGTTATAAGAGGAATTTTAATGTTTCTTCAAGGGCAAAGGGACCTTATCGCAACAGGGCAAAATGGAGGGGTTTCCTCTTCAATTTTAGCTTTATTTCGTCAAAATATGTAAATAAGTTTGGGAGATATGGCGAATAGTATGTAGTATATAGTAACAATGATTAACAATATAATATATATGTAGAATGACATATGCTATATTGTTGAATAGTTGCCTAACAACATATATATATACCAAATAGGAAAGTTTTTTAAAAAAAAATTGAAGAAATTAGTGGTTGAAGCCATACATTTTCCAGTTACAACGAGTGTCACGTGGTCTCATCAGCTGTGAGAGGGTTAACTATTTCTTCTAAAGCAACAGGTACTACGTTCATTTTTTAGTGCAGTTTGT
Organism: Thermobia domestica; assembly: GCF_964235325.1. Lineage (NCBI taxonomy): Eukaryota > Metazoa > Arthropoda > Insecta > Zygentoma > Lepismatidae > Thermobia > Thermobia domestica. The sequence continues at coordinate 2,238 of NW_027657042.1, read as the reverse complement.
AGTAATTTGTGCATTAGTTTCCCATGATGATGTGTAGAACATTTAGTTAGCATATTTGGTTGAGATTTGTAAAAAATATACAGGGTGATGCAAAATTCAGCTTTGTAGTACAGAAAGTTTAACTTGGTTTTCAAAATGTGACGAAATTGCATATATTAACGAATGCCCTGTATGTACTTTTGAATGGCACAGTAACATATTCCTCTTTTATCATTCGTTAACCATAGTATGGTGTGTCAAAGCCACATATAATGGAATCGAATCTGTTTTATTTTGAAAAAACTAAAAAAGAGAAACAAACGTTATAAGAGGAATTTTAATGTTTCTTCAAGGGCAAAGGACACTTGTCGCAACAGGACAAAGTGGAGGGGTTTCCTCTTCAATTTTAGCTTTCTTTCGTCAAAATATGTAAATAACTTTGGGAGATATGGCGAATAGTATGTAGTATATAGTAACAATGGATAACAATATAATATATATGTAGAATGACATATGCTATATTGTTGAATAGTTGCCTAACAACATATATACCAAATAGGAGAGTTTTTTTTAAAAAAAGAAGAAATTAGTGGTTGAAGCCATATATTTTCCAGTTACAACGAGTGTCACGTGGTCTCATCAGCCGTGAGAGGTTTAACTATTTCTTCTAAAGCAACAATTACGACGTTCATTTTTTTGTGCAGTTTGTAGTAATTTGTGCATTTATTTTCCCATCATGATGTGTAGAACATTTAGTTAGCATATTTGGTTGAGATTTCGAAAAAATATACAGGGTGATGCAAAATTCATCTTTGTAGTACAGAAAGTATAAATTGGTTTTCAAAATGTGAAGAAAGTGCATATATTAACGAATGCCCTGTATGTACTTCTGAATGGCACAGTAACATATTCCTCTTTTATCATTCGTTAACCACAGTATGGTGTGTCAAAGCCACATATAATGGAATCGAATCTGTTTTATTTTGAAAAAACTAAAAAACAGAAACAAACGTTATAAGAGAAATTTTAACGTTTCTTCAAGGGAAAAAGGACACTTATCGCAACAGGACAAAATGGAGGGGTTTCCTCTTCAATTTTACCTTTCTTTCGTCAAAATATGTAAATAACTTTGGGAGATATGGCGAATAGTATGTAGTATATAGTAACAATGGATAACAATATAATATATATGTAGAATGACATATGCTATATTGTTGAATAGTTGCCTAACAACATATATACCAAATAGGAGAGTTTTTTTTAAAAAAAGAAGAAATTAGTGGTTGAAGCCATATATTTTCCAGTTACAACGAGTGTCACGTGGTCTCATCAGCCGTGAGAGGTTTAACTATTTCTTCTAAAGCAACAATTACGACGTTCATTTTTTTGTGCAGTTTGTAGTAATTTGTGCATTTATTTTCCCATGATGATGTGTAGAACATTTAGTTAGCATATTTGGTTGAGATTTGGAAAAAATATACAGGGTGATGCAAAATTCAGCTTTGTAGTACACAAAGTTTAACTTGGTTTTCAAAATGTGAAGAAATTGCATATATTAACGAATGCCCTGTATGTACTTCTAAATGGCACAGTAACATATTCCTCTTTTATCATTCGTTAACCATAGTATGTTGTGTCAAAGCCACATATAATGGAATCGAATCTGTTTTATTTTGAAAATACTAAAAAACAGAAACAAAGGTTATAAGAGGAATTTTAATGTTTCTTCAAGGACAAAGGACCTGTAACGCAACCGTACAAAATGGATGGGTTTGCCCTTCAATTTGAGCTTAATTTCGTCAAAATATGTAAATAACTTTGGGAGATATGGCGAATAGTATGTAGTATATAGTAACAATGGATAAGAATATAATATATATGTAGAATGACATATGCTATATTGTTGAATAGTTGCCTAACAACATATATGTACCAAATAGGAGAGTTTTTAAAAAAAATTGAAGAAATTAGTGGTTGAAGCCATACATTTTCCAGTTACAACGCGTGTCACATGGTCTCATCAGCCGTGAGAGAATTAACTATTTCTTCTAAAGCAACAGGTACTACGTTCCTTTTTTTGTGCAGTTTGTAGTAATTTGTGCATTTATTTTCCCATCATGATGTGTAGAACATCTAGTTAGCATATTTGGTTGAGATTTGGAAAAAATATACAGGGTGATGCAAAATTCAGCTTTGTAGTACACAAAGTTTAACTTGGTTTTCAAAATGTGAAGAAAGTGCATATATTAACGAATGCCC
>NW_027657041.1:0-44901 GCF_964235325.1 Thermobia domestica | reverse complement strand
GTGCAACACGACCCCGTAAGTTCATGTCATGTAATTCGCGGCGGACTGTGATTGTCGAAACAGGGTGGGGGAGGTGCTGATTGAGTTCCTCCGTCATTTGTCCGGCAGTGGTACGACGGTTCTGCGTGACAATGCGCGCGACTTGTCACTCATGATTTTCTTCCCCCCACTGTTCCGCTTCCCCGATGTGGTTTTCCCGTGTGTAGTGTAGGCCGTCATCACCTTCGACACTGTCCCACGCGACACACCTAACACAGTATCCACTGCCGTCACACTCATCCCACATAACCTCGCACCAACAATTTGCCCTCTTTGAAAATCTGAGAGGTCTCCCATTTTACACTACCTTCGTCTGCTGCAGCCACTGGACACTGCTGTTCCACTGCGCCTGACGTAGTATGGAGACCGACCTAACACACCACCACCAGCGGTTCGGTGCTGCGGGCGCCCCGACACCACTGCCAACCCATACATCTGACGTGTTGCCAACTACAGGTGTTTCCATTTTTCTGATCGCCATCTGTATGTATTTGGGATGTACTTACAATTCTATTACAGATACTTGCAAAAATAATGTCTGCATATACTATTTCTTATCTCAATAATTTAGAAATGGAGACGTTAATCTGTCTGTTGACAGGTATTAGAGCAAACACAGGAAGATTGCGAGAAAAGATTTTCTGACATGTATTTAATGTCCCACGAATATATTCCATCTCCTTACCTAACTTTCCTTTGAAACTGGAAGCAGTAGAAAACAACCATTTCCGGTTTCAACGTTGATAAACCATAGAGCAAAAACGGTAACGTGAAGTATCTTTTTAAATGGACATGTCCCAAGAATATTTTTGCAATTTCTGTCTCCATGTTTCCCTTATAGTACCGAAAGTAGTTGAAATATGCTACGACTTCAGCGTTCAGTGTTTATCTTTATAAGGTAAAAACGGTAAAAAAAAATTAGCAAGAAATGGTAATACGATGTGTATGTACTATCTTAAAAATAAGTTTAATCGCAACTCTCATCCCTCTGTCTGCACCCAGGAAAGACGGTTGGACATCGAGAAGTGTTTTATAAATGGTTAGTCTCTTACAACGCTTGTGCATTAGTTACTACCAATTGTGCAGTGTTATAATGTCCAGAGTTTGTTCACAAAGATTGCTGTTGCAGCATATGAGTGTCACCATTATTTTGATAACTATATGTCTATTACAAAGCATAATTTTGTTTTAACCATCAGTTGGAAAATAAACATAAATAACCATTTGTAAGCATAGAACAGAAATACTATGTTACTTTACCCTTGTAAATATCTAGATATGGACCTAGATTCCCAAAACAATATATCCCGGTTTCAACCAGACTGAAAAGCTAAATACGGGAGAGGGAGAAGATCAGGTGCATTGTTGCTTCTGTCGGGTATCTCCCTGTTCTTGTAATCCGACCAGGGCTTTTCCTATCCCACTTGAATGCAAATGAAACATGGAATCCTCTGCTTCCTCACGTGGGAATCGCTGGCAAAATCCTCCCTCCTCCTTCCAGTTCCTCCCATCCTCCTGAAATTCCATTTTAGGAATCTGGTGAGTCCAGCTTTACAGATCCTTGGCTTCCGTTTCCGTTTGTCCACAGAGTCATATCCGGATGACATGTAGAGGAGATACTCGACTGTGATGCTCTTGCTTCAACAGTTGCTAGGAAAAAAAAAATAATAAAACAAAAGTAACATTCGCTCAAGTGGTAATTACAAACAGTTTCATATTTACTTAAGCTCAAAACAGCTACAAATCCAGCTTTCTCTTCCCCTTTCTGTGTTCGTCTCTCTTTATCCCTTGACACGTACCAGTGACTATGTTTGTGTACATGAAACATGTGTGCACCTGTTTTACTACCGATCGCTAAAATTAACTCATTGTTAAATATTAATTAATTTCTCGCAGGGGTATCTGGAAGGTAGAGAGACGCATGAATTCTTGCCATCCCCTGTGCTTAGCTTTGCCCATTGTAAAATTTTAGGAAGTGGAGGAATGTTATAAATATTTTCTTGGAAACGGGGAGACGATGTTCCCCCGCGTTCCTCAATTTTATGCTTGATTTCTCGCCACGCTGAAGTCAAATGGTAAATACGACTTCTTGCCGACCCGTGTTTCATTCTTTGTGAGGGGTACAGAATTTTCCTTGTCGATCCGGAATCATGAGGATATTGGGGGAGCTGGTTGAAATAAGAAGTAGAATGCTAGAAACAACTTCAAAGAAAGTAAATGTGCTGACCACTCATCATTTCAACTAAAAGTAGTTTCGCTGGCTATGCTCTTCCTGGGTTATTGTAAAGAATTAGTTAATTTAACGGAATTACAGTACAGCCAACATTAATCAAAGTGGGATAATCCATTTTAATTTCACTTTTTTTCTCTATTGGTCATCAGGATATTTCAAGAATAATGAGAGGACCACCAATGACATTTTACATAGCGGTATTTACTTTGAAACGAAGAAAGGAGAGAGAAAAGTATTTTTATAGTAAAAAAAGAATAAATAAATTTCAGATTTCAACATATTTTTAGCATACAAGTGAATGAATGAAATACCAAACTTCGAACCATTGCGTAATTTGAAATGTACTTTGTACTCTAGGAAAGGAAAGGGAGGGTTGTAAAGTAAACAGAATTGAATCTGAAGTGTACATATTTCACGCAAAACTCATGCGTAGTTTTTGAAACAGACCAATGTTCGGGTAAAATTTTTTTAAAAAATATACAGAACAAGAGTCACGCCATCTATAAGGATGAAGCTGCTATTGAACTATACGCTCATCAACTTCATTCTCATGACGCTAAGCAAATCTCAGTAGATATTAGTATGGTTAATGACATATTACTCAAAATTATCATTAACTCTGAATCTTTAATTTCCATTGAAAGACACTATTGTCCAGACACTATTATCGTTAACACTAATAATTGTAAAAAGAAAAAAATGAAATCTTTACGTTTTACGTCCTACAATTATTACAGTTAGGCTACAGGAAACGGTGATGATGAGAAATGAATGAAATGGTGGAATGAAAAAAGGGAGAGGAAACAGGAGTACCCCGAGAAAACTCACGAATGCGGTGTTTGTCCACCACAAAGTTCACACGACGCGAGCTGGAATCGAACTAGGGACCACAAACAGCGGAGGTGAACGCTTTACCACTGAGCCACCGTGGCCCCCAATTGCAGTAATGCCAAACTGTGGGAAAATCCCATATCGTGTGAGTTTTGGACCTTCTTTTCTCGGAAAGGAATAATAAGCAGCATATATGGGGATCTGCTTCAGCTTTTGCGAGAAGATCGAAATTTACGGCTTATTCATTTAGATATTGTAAAAAGTGACTAACACAGAGAAATTTAATTTTTAATATTATATCATACTTGTAATTAGTATAACGTGGGAAATTCACACGTAAAATGGGATTTTTTGCCTCTCGACATGAGACTTCATGTTGTTTCAGGTTGGAATCACTGCCCAATTGTAAGAGAAATGGCGGCACTGAACATAGTTATGTTTGTGAAATATCTTAATGATTGTATCAATCTGTTATATTTATCGAACGATAATATTGATTAAAAATTAAAAGAGAGAAAGTAAGAGCTTAACGCTCATCTCTCTGGCGGCCATCTTCATCCCTCCATTCTTGTCCTTAATCACAATTACCTTGTCTTTAAGTGTTATTATTCTCAATACCTTCTTGTCCTAGATCTTGAAATTTATATAAATCACAATTCGTCTAGTTCAATGATCTTATAAAATAGAGGATCTGCCCTTACAACAAAATCTTGAAGCCATACGTCACAGTTTCACCATCCCTACTCTGCCCACTCCGCCCAATAAGATTGCAATACTTAGAGCCAGCAATCGTGGCGGAAGCAAAAGTAGCCAATCAGACTTGCCGATGCTCGGTTGCTTTTTGGCTCCATTAATTTAATAGGATAAAGATATATATCGCAGATCCTAGGCCTAGTTCTATTTTCACAGGCTCTAAAATAAAACAGAGAAGTGAAGAGCATGTCTATGAATTCGTAACTCTATCCGCCTAACAATATTATTTGTAAATATGGTGTAACGTTAGAGGATGTTTATAGGCACATGCAGGCCCTCACCCAGAAATTTTTTGTTAGGAAGGGTCATCTATGAAATATTGAATGGATATTATTCTGCACCCGACAAGACGATAAGTGATTGTAAAATACTACCACTTGTAGTTTTTTTTTTAAATGAAAGAACTAGATTGTTTTTATAAAATGAAGAGTACAGATGAAGTTAAGATTGAATTTCCATGTCGCATCAATCATCTCCTTGTTAAAAAAAAAACGAATAATTTTATTGAGAAAGTTTCGAAATGTATGTTGAGTTGGAAAATCTAGGAGGGGGAGGGGGACCAGACCCGGTGGTTGCGCTGCCGGAGACATGTGAAGTAATTAAGACAGTGTGTTCCCTACAAAGTTTTTCTATCGGACCTGGATTTTATAGACATCCTGTTCTTAAAACATACTCTTCAAAACAGTAGTGGACTACATACATTTTCTTGCCAAAGTTCTGTAAGGCCATTTGAAGCGAGGCGAACACTGGAAATCGCGGTTTGAAAGTTTCTGTTCCAACTGAACATTTCTAAGACTCCTTCTTTAGTTGGAAGTTGATTTAAAAGAAAGAAAGAAAAAAAAAAGACTTGAGATAGATCACTTGTATCCTGATGGCAACATCAGCTAAAGAACAAGGAAAACCGCATCTGATGGGAATAGAACCATGTCTACTTCGATTCTCTACAGTAAACTTCCACAGGCTATTCAATGTGCTCTACGCAAAATAAAGAAGAAAATCTACGCTAGGGTTTCCGATATCGTTTTACAAGCAGTTCGGCAATACGATCAATAAATATCCACTACGTTCAGCATCAACTACATACAACAGAGAAAGAAGAAGAAAAAAAAGGACATCTACAAATGTTGAGAGTTTAGGCCATTGATTCATATGACTTGATATGCCAATAGCAGGCGAACAGTTTATTCCTTGTTAAAGGAAAAATCTCAACAGAACATGTGAAGAAACCCAATAATAAAAGTCCTTTCCCCTTTCTCCGGAAATAAAGTTTAGTTTTCTTTGCAGAAGTAAAAATGAGATAAGTTTGTCCAGAGAAAATGGATTACTGAAATAACAGTTAATATTATTTTCACATTTATTTACTGAGTCTTGTTTACTACGAGTATTTCGTATTACAGACAGCGTGGTGGAATTCTGATTTACTTCGGCTTATGTTTAGCAGAAGAGGTCCAGCAATAGTTGCTAAAATATGTTAAAATTTCGGTAACTTATCTTCATATTAGGTTAGTTTATGTTATGTTACGTTAGGTTAGGTAAGTTTAAGTTACTGTAGGGGTCCAGCAAAATTTTCCAAAAAAAAAAAAAAAGTAGAATTTTGCTTATTTCTACTAATATTAGGTTAGTGTTTGTTAGTTCAGGTTAGCGTAGGTAAGTTTAGTTTAGGTTACGTTAAATTTGGTTAAGTTATGTTAAGCTTAAATACTTGCATCATCCTTTTTGCTGTAAATTTTATGTTTTGTACGTGCGTGCTGGGCTTTCTAGCATCTATGACCATGTTAGCCCGTCACTAGAATTAGGATTAGGAATTAGATTTCTAGGCTTTCGGCATCTATGACCATGTTAGCTCGTAACTAGGATTAGGATTAGGAATTAGATTTCTGGGCTTTCGGCATCTATGACCATGTTAGCTCGTCACTAGAATTAGGATTAGGAATTAGATTTCTGGGCTTTCGGCATCTATGACCATGTTAGCCCGTCACTAGGATTAGGATTAGGAATTAGATTTCTGGGCTTTCGGCGTCTATGACCATGTTAGCTCGTCACTAGAATTAGGATTAGGAATTAGATTTCTGGGCTTTCGGCATCTATGACCATGTTAGCCCGTCACTAGGATTAGGATTATGAATTAGATTTCTGGGCTTTCGGCATCTATGGCCATGTTAGCCCGTCACTAGGATTAGGATTATGAATTAGATTTCTGGGCTTTCGGCATCTATGACCATGTTAGCCCGTCACTAGAATTAGGATTAAGAATTAGATTTCTGGGCTTTCGGCATTTATGACCATGTTAGCCCGTCACTAGAATTAGGATTAGGAATTAGATTTCTGGGCTTTCGGCATCTATGACCGTGTTAGCCCGTCACTAGGATTAGGATTATGAATTAGATTTCTAGGCTTTCGGCATCTATGACCATGTTAGCCCGTCACTAGGATTAGGATTAGGAATTAGATTTCTGGGTTTTTGGCATCTATGGCCATGTTAGCTCGTCATGTATAATGGATGATGTCCATCGCCGACCACACTATCCAAGGAAATGAAAGGAAGAAAGGATTCGGAAAGGAAGGAAGCGACCTGGGATCTGTGTTAGCTACCATCCCGACATTTGCTGGTGTGAATAAGGAAAACTTAGGAAAACCTCACTCAGTATGGCTAGCCTGAAAAGCCTGAAAAGCCTGAAAAGCCCTCAACATGGCGAGCTTTTTACACTTTTTCGGCTGTGTCCACATCGAATATCGAACCCAGGACCGCTTTGTAAAAGTTTAATAATGAATATTTTATATACATATAATTAAGTACAAAGTACATTATCTTTCCTTATTAGCAGTGACGTAACTAAGGGAGAAACGGGGCCCCTGGCGCCGGATTGTGGGGGCGCAAAACTGGACAAATACTTATTTTTACTATAAGGAAAGGAAAGAAGTTTTAGCAAACTAAAGATTTTTTTAAAAAAATATACCTCAGAAATTTAACGAGATAACAATAACTACCAACCTTAGGATCATATCCATACAGCATAAGTTAGCTTCAAAGCTATGCTTTGAGAACATTGTAAAATCCTTCACAGGCACAAGAGTCCGCAAAGTTAAATTTGAGTTCCAGCTTTCTGTGTTTTCATTTAACAGATTTAAGAAATGGATCCTTACATCGATTTAAGAGATTTGCAAAATGTCCGAGTATAATACTCGAGACAACAGCTTAACTGTTTACAATAATTAAATATTGTATTTTAAAGCAAGAGACTGTTCATTCATTCTACACATATGCATATCACGATATAACTCCAAAAGCATCGTAATTTGCAGTTGTTATGATAAGACTATAAGAATGTTACTTTCAGATTATTTGACAATCAAATATTAATTAGTTTTGTGTTTTATCTTCTACTAAAAATTAAATTCTGTACTGCAATTTTGAAATCAAGTTTTACTACTTCAAGGAAATATGAAATAGTGTCTGATGCCAACATCAGGTGTAGTCGGGGAGCGTTTTGGTTTGGTTGATAAAGGTGGGGAGACGCTAAGGTGAGTTCTTGCCCCGGGCGATAACTAACCTGGTTGCCTCGCTGCTTATCAGCAGTAAAAGCGTTTGCGGCAACAGGCGTACTTTGAATGAATCCAATGGTTAAAAAAAAACGTAGTTATGTGCAATTGTTATCACCGGACGTATTGGCTTGCTTCTTCCTTGAATTATGTCACTCACAGGTCTTTAGTTTTATCTGTGTGCAAAGTATATAGAAAGTATTCGTTATGTAGAAGAACTTGTGTATCAAAATAGTGTAGAAATAAACGTTGAGTAGGCTATTATTTTAATTCTCACTACTACAAAATTTATGGGCAAAGCTTAATGTCAGAACGTAAAAGACCATTCACACACACACACACACACACACACACACAGATACACACTCACTCATATATATATATATATATATATATATATATATATATATATATAATATGACTTTAGTACCACAAAAATAAATAAAATGAAATTCGTGATTTGTAGAGCCTAAATGAAAAGATCTTATAAAATCTACAGAACAGCACATCCATTAAGTGTGGTCCCTTGTATAAAACATAAAACATTTCTTTTTTTTTTTAAGTATTGACATAACATTCGAATTGTTAGTGTGTAACACAACAAAGTGGAAACCCGTAAGAAACACGTTTCGCTAGTGTAATAAAGCGATATTGCAACACGTGTGGCTAGAGACAAAATGTAACACCCTCTCTCCCCTATAAGAGTAAATAGACATAAAAGAAATATGAACAAGCGTGCTAAAGAAATTTATGTGTTTAAAACGTTCAACTGTTTTTTCATGATAGTAGCTAGGCGTCATGTAAGTGTGTAAATCATTCTCTGTTGACCTTACCATTAACAGGTCATTTTCTTTATCTTTCTCACTGTAATAATACAAATATGACACTTTTTAAAAAAAACTTTTTAAGAAGGAATGAACTATGGAAATATTAATTCAGAACACGTTCCTGTTTGTTCTTGATTCAACATTTTCATTTGTGTATTTTATTTTATTATTTAGCTGACAGGAGACGTAAAAACAAAGTAACGGAAAAATCGGTATTTTCTTTCAAAATCATAAATACTCTATTTATCTTGCTCTTTAGGAATAAAAAAGTGTGTTTTAAAACCATGAAAGCAGGGATTACAAAAGCAGCTGAAGAGCACATAGGAAGAGAGACGAGAACCCAATATAAATCCTGTTTTAAAATTTACATGTTACCCACCAAGCTATGGTTGAGGTGAACAAGAAGATCTTCACTTTACTACATGTTTTCATTCGCAAGGGTTTTTACTTTGTTATGAATTTTAAAATATCATAATCATCATCATAATAGGTATTCTGCTATTATTGGCAGATTACTTGCCACAGCTGAGAAGCTACCATCCTCCATGTTCTAACCTATTCGTATTCACGTACGATTTCTCTGTTTTGATATTGTCCATCAATTGTTGTCACTTTTCGCATCATTCCTATCTTTCCTGCCACGATAGCCTACTTTCTAACATGTCCCTCATGATACAGTTCCTTCTAGTCAATGTTCCAACCAGTTTCTCTTCCTCTTCCTCTATAATATCTAAAGTTGTTCTTTTCCACCCTATCATTTCTAACGCTTTCTGTTCCTTTTCGCGCTAGATCTAGCTAATTCTTTTCATTCTTCTTCACATCCACATTTCGAAAGCGTGCAGTCGTTTTTCATCACTTTTGCGTAATGTCCATATTTCTTCCTCATACAGTATAATAGGTAGGGAAAACCGGGGTATTCCGGAACACTGGGGTAATGCCGAACACCCAAGTTTACGCCCAATGAAGTTTGTTAGAAAACAGACGATTTTGCTGCGCACTAGCAGATAGACCTAGAAAAGTGTAGCATAAATTTGGTGACAGTCAGTTGATTAGATTGTCATGAAGAAGACATAATATTGCTTTTGTCGATTCACTTATAGCGTTGATTCAACTATCTGAGCAAGGTAAGTTTTCTCTTATTTTATCTATATTTTTGCGAGCATTAGCTGTTTGAGTGAGCATTAGTTCTTTGTAATCTTACTAGCCTGTATGCAGTCAACAATTAATTTCAACTTTAATAACAAAATGGTGTCTCATGGGGTAATGCCAGACAGAATGTTTGCCATTACCCCGGAGTGTTTGGGATTGCCCCATGATGCGAAATCAATTATCAAAAAAATTAAATAGTTTATTAATTGATAAACAAGTAATAAGTTAATAAAATTGGTTTTGGAAATGGATGATGTCTTGGTAATAAGAATTATTAGCTTCATGAATTAAAATAGTTTGCTATATTTCTTATTTTAGACCATTAGTAGCCTACTTCATTATTCTATAGTCAGTAACCCTATTTTAGATATCTGATTCTTCAACTGAATACAACTCACTTTAGCTTTGGAACTTCTAATATACAATAAAACACAAGTTCTAACCAAGGCATATATTATCTAATAAATAATAGCATTATAGTTGCGGCAAAGTATCTTTGCTTTCATCAGACATATTATGAAATACAATTTCTACAATTTGTTAGGGCCGATGGAATTTACTCTCTGAGTCTGGACATTTTTCATGACGAGCTTGACACTTTTGGAACAAGCGCAAGTTCACCCGTCGCAGCAACAGGAAGTTCATCTGTCGCAACAACAGTAAGTCCATCCGTTGCAGCAACAAGTTCATCCGTCCGAGTTACATTAGCAACAGCAGGTACTTCATCTGTAACAGCCAGTATATCCTCCTATGTATCAGGTAGTCCACCCATTGCAGTTGGCACTTCAATAAATACCTTAGGTGCTTAGGTTATATCCCGGTAGCACGTGTTTCTCCAATTTGCTTCTTCTTCAGCTATGACTACTTCACGCATAGGCCGGAAAAGACAATATTCACAGGTTTTGACTGCAGTATCCATGAAAAAAGCTTTGGAAGAGAAGGGGATAATCTAAAAATTGAAGAGTTTCAAGAAATTAGCTCCTGCATTGAAAAGCACGAAGACTGTTAAAATGTCGCTTTTCAAGCCCTTTCTCATGTCACACGACACTTCTTCAGAAGAAATAGATATGTCTACAACAAAAATCAGTGACGATCAAAGCAACCTCGAGGACATTTTAAGTTTAGATGAGTAGAGCAGAATAACGAAGAGAATTAAATGAAATCTTTGAGTTTTACGTCCTACGGTTATGCCGGTTAGGCTAAAGGTAATGAATGAAATGGTGGAATGAAGGAAGTGGGAGGAAAGGGGAGAACCCCGAGAAAACCCACGCACACGGTGTTTGTCCACCACAAAGTTCACTTGGCGGGGGCTTGGATTGAACCCGGGGCAAGCACCAGAGTTGAACGCTCTACCACTGAGCCACCGCGGCCCCCAAAAATAACGAAGAATAACGAGCTGGTGTATTTGTAGCTAATTCGGGAAAGATACATACTTATGGTACAAATGTTCAAACGGGTATTGTACGAATTGCACTCATAAAGCTTGCAGTCCTTGGGAACGAAAAACTAATGCATATGTGTGTCATTTCTGAAGGGCTACTTCAAAATAATATTTTCATTTTTATGAAAATATTCCATGCAATTTTTTCTCTGTGTGATTCACAAGAGTGTTTTACAAATTTATTTAGCCTAGTAGCGTCCAATAACAACTAGACAATTTTGTTCAGCCTATTAACCACATTTGAACATTGGACTAATAAAGAATACTGTTTTTGGGAGCAAAACATAAATGCGTGTTTCTGGGATTTCTACAATTCCAAATAATGTTTTCATTTTAATGAATATTTTACTTATTGCACCGTTATGTCTAAATTTGTTTCATAAGAGTCCATTTTGTTTAGCCTATTTCCTATTAGCGTTCGTTTGTAATAGTTTCAAAGATGATGAGGTCTGGTAACGTTTCTCAATAACTTGAGTTCTGTTTGTAATTATAATTCTTATTAAAGATTTAAATACTAAATTACGGTATATTTTTAATGCATTTCACTTCTTTCGCAAAGGAACGTTTAAAGTAAACAGTATGTTCGGGATTACTCCGGCCACTGGACAATCCCGAACATAGATACATTTTAAAAACATCTCACTGATTTGCTGAAAAATGTTACTTTTGACTTTCCTCTGCACTTTACTAAATAGGAAAATCTCCAAGCTTTCTATACACAAGAAATCTTAATTTTATCTCTAAAAACAAAAGAGTTATTTATAATCAAAGCTTAAGTGTTCGCAAATACCCCAGTCTCTCCTATACTCCGCACGAAGCATTTTATGAGTCTCAGTTCTTTATTCATTGTGTCACATCTAATAAACTTTTCATCCTACTTACGACTGTTTTTCGCTATTTCTATTATTGCTTTTATGTCACGCTCGCACTTCATATCATTACTAGTAATACTAACCAGGTACCGAAAACATGTAACCTGTTATATTTGCTCATTCCTACTCCTTTTTTTGGCACCGATCGCTTTGTTTCAATTACAATGGCTTTTGACTTTCTAACATTTTTTCATCCCATATTCTTTACAACTTTTCCTCAAGTTTTTCTAACATTTGTTGACTTCCTTTAATGATTACACAATTAGCAGCATAGTTTGTTTCGAAATGCCGTCTTGACTATGTAGGCTCTTTATCATTATCTCTTTTACATGATATTAAATAATGTAGATGAGAAACAACATCCATGTTGAACTCCCCCTCCAGTTGAACTTCCCTCTATCATTTCTTCTTCTATTTTAACACTTACTTGTTGGTTCATATATAAGTTTCTTATGAGTCTTCTATCTTTCCAATTCAACTCAATCTCCTTTAGAACACCCAACAACAATTTCAAATTCACCTGTTCAGAACCCTTCAGTAGATCAATAAACACAACATACCTCTTCTCCTTTTTCCATAGAACGTTCACTGATTACCCTTAATAATCCATTTTCATCTCTTCTGCCCTTACCTCTTCTGAACGCGAACAATTCTCCCTCAACCTTTTCATTTGCTCCTTTATATAACCTTCTATTTAGTATTCGGAGCAAAATTTTTGTGGCATGCAATATGAGACTAATAGCGTTATAATCCTCACATCTCTGGGTTTGATTTTATGCCAGCAGTATCATGATCGTCTTCAGGAAATCTTTTGGGCACTCTCCTGTTTCGTGTGTTTCATTGCAGAGTTGCATCATTTTAGCATACTTCATTTTCTACTTCATCGTCTAGGTCACACTGTCTATCCCTGCTTTCATATAAGTCCTCAATATATTCTTTCCATCTTCCTAAGATTTCACTTCTCTCGGTAACTACCTTCCCGTTTTCATTTTCTACAACCATTGTAATATCAATTGTTTCTTCCGAAATTTCATGAATGTCGCTTTCTTGTATATTACCGCATATATATATATATATATATATTTCTTAATTCTTCTGTGTTTTCTCATTTTCTATTGTAAAATTCTTCGCTTGCTTTATCTGTTTCCCATCGCAACTCGTCATTTAAGTTTTTATATATCTTTCTGCCCTCTTTTGTATTAACTTGTTTCCACGCCCTTTTCGGCCTCGTTTTCTGCAAAATCTGTTCTGTAACCCATGGTTTCTTAACTATATATTTTGTGTTTGCAGTTACCTACTACTTCCTCTGCAGCCTGCTTTATGCAAGGTTTAATATGTTTCCACCGTCTGTTACTAGCTGTATATCCTTCTTTGAATATTTTTCTTCGAACTTCTCAAGGAAAAAATTCTTATTTCCTCGTTTTCCAACTTTTCAGTATCCATCACCTTGTTGCCTACTGTTATTCTATCTACATTTTCAATTAAATATCCACTTTGACCAGTACAAGGTTATGATAAGAAAAAAATGTCATCCCCGAGAATGGTCTACGCGTTTTACAAGTTATTCCGATACCTGTCCTGAATCATAATGTACTCTATTTGATATCTTTGGCCGTCTTTTAGAATATAATAGGAAGATAAAAAGGAAGAATGCTGTATCTAGGGGCTAGCTGTTCAATCTCGTTATGAAGTTTCAGCCATTCCCCATTATCGTTTCTCTTGAGTCCGAATATCCGTCTCAGGATCTTGTTCTCAAATACTTTCAGTCTGCGTTCTACCCTCAGAGTCGCCATCATACAGAAGCACAGGCATGATTATCGCTTTATATATTTTAAACTTGAAATTCCTCGACAGAATTTGTGACAACAAAATATTTTGAATTGAATAATAATATTTCAATTGGCTGGAACTGGCGGGGTATTACCTTCTAGAGGTATTACCTTCTCAGAGAGGTTAGGTGTTCATAATTTTGGTTAATCTGTTGTTGACCAGCTCTTCTTTTATTCATGATATCTAGTTCTTTGTTCGATAGAGATCTGGTTTCCTTTAGTGCCATCTGTTTACGAGTGTTTCGTAAACATGTACACTTTTTTTAATTGATATTATCCCAACAAATTAAATTCTTACAAAACGAAATGTGAAGCAACAGTCACTTTATAAAAAATGCTGAATAAAAATAATCGAGTAAAAAATAATTGAATAATATTCTTGATATATTCATTTGAAATATTGCGCGCAGTTAGAAAAACAAAACAGAACTGTATTTTGTTTATATAGCATTTCTATATTCTGCTTAAACAGCAAAACGTCTAACTCAACAGCTGAAGCAATACTTCTGCCCTTTTTTTTTGTTTTTCTGTCGGCTGTCCTTTAAGAAGAAAAAGATGGAAAAGATCAACTCAAAAATCAACACACACACACACATAGAAACACACATATAGAAATATCAGCAGCAGATGACGAAACGTTGGAACATATGTTAGGGACGAAGTGTATTGGAGATTCACCTTCCCGAAAAATCTGGGCAAATTCTTTTCCTTTGAGTCCTTTTTTTTATTTCTCTGTCTTTTCGGTGGCATTCATTTTCTCTGTTTGGTACATAAGTCACTGACGGTCGTTCGAAAAGAAGAAAAAAAATCCCAAGAATCACAAAACCCAATATATGTTACAGGCGTGTGGTGTTTCGGAGGTATAGTACAACTAGTAGTACTAGTAGTAGCAGAAGAAGTAACACCAATGCTAATAGTATTTTTAGTATTGGGGTTTGGTGAGGCAAAAGGCAGCAAAAGAAACAAACCCACAGGATGAGGGAGATCTTGGGGTGTCAACAAGGAGGGTAGTAGTTGGAGGGGTGGAATTGCGATCGAAATGTCGTGACCAGATGAAATTCCAAAACGTAATAAGGACAGTGGAAAAGAAAAATGTTGCTCAGATTTCGTGAAACATCAGAAAGAAAGAAAAAAATGTAGCTAGGATAAGACGACGACGACAAAACGGCAAAAGAGGATGGATTTCCGCTGTGTCATGAAAGGTGGATAAATAACGTTTACATCATTTCATTCTTTGGTTGGTATTTCTTTTCTCGTTTCTTTTCTGACCAAGAAATGTCAAGTTGCATTATTGCACTGTTTGTTGTTATCCGCTGTTCCAATATAAAACAAAAAACCTGAAACACCTGCTGTTTTCATGACGGACCGATTGCTTTGTAAGCGAATTTAATCCAATCAGCGAAAGCCGAAAAATGCTAATTAAAAAAAAAATAAATAAATCGTGGACTTTGAAAATTGGCACAGTTGTACGGGAGAGTATCTTAAACGACATACTGAGGCCCCAAAGATGAGGATCGGTGAGGGGTGCAAAGGAGCTTTTTCCATTTTTTTCTTAACTATTTCAAAAACTATAGGATTTACCAAAAACATCTACGCTAAATTTCTTACGAAAATAGTCCTAAATATTTCTCTTCGCAGCATCAATAGTCTAAAGCACGGATTCTCAACATTAGCACTGGCTTACCACCAAACTACATTAATTGTTAATACTTTGCGTAAGTCGTATCGCCAACGGCAACTCGCGTATCACCAGTGATACGCGAAGTACAGGTTGAGAAACCCTGGTTTAAAGGATACGTATTTTTTAAAAAATCTTGTTTTAACTAAAAGTCTTCAAATATTCTTCTGAAAAACACTTATGCTTATACAACAATGTACAGAAGCAATACAACATTTCATGTTCAAACACACTAACGCGTGGGTAGCCTATTAGGCTCGTTTTCCTACCAGTCGCTTGCTCATAGTAATTCACATTTTGTTTAGTTCTGCAAACGGTCCGACCATGTGCAGATGTACTATCTGTCAAACAAGTATATGCATGTTTTCCGCGGAATAGTTTCGTCTGCCCCTTGACCCAAAAATTGAACTGAATCTCGGCCAGAGTGAGAAGTGTAAACTACGTTCTCCAACTGATATCGTGTTTCAAGTGGTCGATATAATATTACTATTCAGAATAGAATACCTTCTGGTCGGAAAATGATGACTAAGTCTTAATATTCTTGGGGAATGTTCACGTGCAACTGATCCTATTTTAGACGCCTTCCCTATGGAACGTGCATTATTGATTCCAGCAGATTTGAGTCTTTGTCGAATTGTTTCCTGTGAACAACCATATTCTACAGCTTTATCTCTCAAAATAGATCGACGACGCGAAGGTTGATATCGCATTGCCATCCTGTTGCACAGACGTTTCCCGCGGCCGGTCACTTTGACGTCTTGACTTTACCTAATCCATATATTCTTGCTGTGCATAACAATATACCGATTTACGAATTGTTCGAGAAATGCAATTAAGATCTCAAGCAATGTGCGACAATGCTTCTCCATTTTTTGCAGGACTGATACCATCTTGCTAAGCAGCGACCATATCTACATAGCAACCTTTCTGCACAATGAACCTGACGGAAATATTATCCACAAGCTCAGGCCTGTATGTTTATTTTGCTAAATAAATAATAGCACAATTAAATTTATTTTATTTTGTTTTCCGCATGATATTAAGTTTATCTTCATCAGTAGATAAGACATTTGTTTAGCTTACCAGAAACAAATTTCGCTCCAAGTTGTCCTCCATGATTCCACACTAATGAAATGTGACCATCTAAGAATATGTGAACGCACTTTATTACGGGACTTTGTGATCACTTTATACAAAGTGAAGGAATACATGATAAAAAGATGTATTATGCTCGCACTAGCTAACAAAGAAAATCTTTCATATCTGAGTGATTCAATTTGGATGAAATTTGATGTGGAAAAAAATTTAGGTATAGACACAGGACGGTGATTTAAATTATGCCAAAGCGGTGAAAGAAATGCATTGATATACCGTATGAAGGTAAACAAGTAGCCGTAGCTCATACGGCGAAGTCATGCACCACCCCTAGGGAGGCTGTGTTTGAATCTCGTTGTGGTCATTTATTATAATTTTTCATAGTATTCGCGATTCAATTACTACATAGCGTATTTTCACTTTTGCTCGTAATGTTTATTTTTTGGATTAATAAGGAACTCTTGACACATGTCCTTTCAATCACCCTTGTTATAAACTTACACGTTGTTATTAATGTTCGTTGGATATAATTAAAATAAACCTCTCACTAATGGAAGTTATTCTTGATATATTCATAGTGTTCTCAGAATATAAATTTACTTGTTTGATGAATGTGTTAATAAAACTCTTCATCACTTAGAGGCCTTTGTAACTATATTATATTAAATGAATATGAATATTTTTAAGTATCATTCTCTAAGCAAAAGGATGGAAAACGTATGTGCCAAGATGCATTCCAAAAGCTAAATATGTTACACTAAAAAATGAAACCATCCTACACCTTTTTAAAAAAGAATACGAAGTCGAGATTTGAATAAGAGTTCTCTAGGTGTTAGCCTATGCCTAAATATGTGCTACTACATCCAGCCTGTTGTCAGGCGTTATACAAATCTATTTCTGACACCAAATTACAGTACCTTACCTTCCTGTTAATTGTTTGCGTACTATCTATAACCTTATTTACAGTCGTCACTTTAGTTTTCTTGAAAAATTTCATTAAAATTGAACCACCCATTATCTTGTAAGTTATAAGAGATTAGAATATCATAAGAAAATACAACAGCACTGATCAAATTATGAGTGTTATTCCAAAGGGTTGAGTATTTTACAATGGGTAACGAGGATGAAACTGACTTTGGTAAATGAACTGGGATGAGTTGTAGATCCCCTTTGGTAATACTTGATGTATGCTACAACCAAAGGCGATTACCCCTTCACCCCAATGTAATTCGCACACTGTCCACAGATATAGAAAAGAAGCATTAAAAACATTTCTACACAACGGCTCTGGTAACAATATTATAACTCGTGATATAAATAATTTCCGGTGTAGGTTACATTCTCTTGCTAGTTAACATGGAACATTAAAAGGTTTTACAACTGATTTAAACATTTCTATTGTTTTATGTATTATAAACATATGATGAATTAATATTTTACAAATGGTTACTTTATTGGATAAGCAAAAAATTTACCCGAACGGGAATAGAACCCGGGACTCTTTGCACATCAGCTGTAGATCCTCCTCACTCTGCCACGCCGTCATTACGTAACTTAACGTGCCGTATCATATATGTAGCGAGCGGGAAATTTTAAGGCTCTTTCCCTCCGCTATTTTTGGCTATTGCGCTCTCTCGGTTTGCAATATTAACACTTTAAATGAGCACTACTACCTCGCGAAAGATGGTAACGAATTTTATTTAGCAAAGTCCGTTTTCTCCTTGTAAGTTGCAATTTTAGTGTCTCCTTGAGTAACGCGATCGTACTTCTATACTTTTTTCTCTTTCTGGGATAATAGTAGGAAGCACGGTGGCTCAGTGGTAAAGCGCTATCCTCTGGTTCCAAGGCTCCTGTCATGTGAACTTGTGGTGGACAATATCGTGCTAGTGTCTTTTAGGGGTTCTAAAATTGATTCCTATATTCTACGTTCCACTAGTTCTTTCATAACTTACTTTTATCGCCTTTTTATCCTACCCAGAACAATTCTAGAGAACTGAGGCTTGATTTCATTGCTTAAGAATTTTGGTTGGAAGAGAAAACTTGCACTGTTTTATTTTTCATCTTTATTCAAAATCTTCACAGTTCTGAGGCAAATTAAATTCTTTATTGTGCTTATTATAGATATTGCTGTAGAAATTCTGGTAAGAGTGAAGTTATATCTTTTGTTTCGTATTCTTTCTTTTATATATAGAAAACATTTTTACATATTCATCTTTCGGGTATTTTATATTTCATAGTTGATATTTTATAGTTAAGTAACTTATACCTCACTGTCCCGAATAGAAATGTTTTAGTTTATTTCATTATTTCTTGTTGATATTTCTAAACACGAGAATAGAATTACCTAACATATTGTTACAAATTTAACAACGTTACTTTTCTGTAATGCATTGTCGTTGTTTTTTCCTCTCTTCATTAAGAATAAACTCAATCCTCTACAACAGAACAATATCAACAGAATATTAATTCTGGTTACTTCTTTCATATATATTCGCATTCCAAGACAGTGATAACAACACATCCTTCCATTACTTTATTATTTCTTTAAACAAATCATGTAATGGCCCTTTTCGTGTGTAGCGTAAGCATTTTTATTTTGTTTTACCTTTTCTACTTGTGCTCAAGAAACAAAAATGCTACGCAGAGAATAGGAATCGATCCATGGATCTCAAGATCTGTAGACAACCTTGCTATCCTATATTCCACAAGGAGTGACAGACAGAAAAGGAGGATTGATTGATTTGATACGAGAGGCATATTCACATTAATACGTCCTGGTTGGTTCGATCCGCTGTCCGTGCTATGTGAGTATTTACACAGCTTGACCCGGGTGTAGAACTTTACTAGTAATTTCATCAATAAATTATTATTAGTTTTAAAGCTTCATACACAGTTCAGAAAGCATTAAAGGAACGACAGAATATACAAATAATGATATAAATTACAACCCTAGTCAAAACAACTATTCTATTCAATATGTCACCTCATCTTCATATGTCGAAGGAGGGCGAAACAAAATTCGTTACTGCTTCCAGCTAACAAATATTTATACCCCATTTTTTGTTGTCATAAAATGATAGTTATATTTGTAATTCCATAAATGTAATAATATTACTACGTTCATGTGTAAATCTAAGAAGAATTTGTATATCTCTTCCACTCCTATCAATAGCTTCTGCTACGTGCCTTTCTCTTTCCTTCCTTTGTCATTCAAAAAATAAAAAAATGACTGTTTTAATCGAAAACTGTACTTATGACTTAAAGGTCTGTAGCGTAGAGCGTTGCCGACGATAACAGACTGGTTATTGTTTATAAAAGGACCTATAAACGCTATTCACTAGCTCATTGTCCACGGTTTGGACTGCAAGAAAAGAAAATATTTCTTAAGGTTAATCTGCCAGCCAAAGTAAATTGTCGTGTTTTTACACAATTTGCTTTTCTCGTATGACTTTATAATTAAAAAAATTATTGTGGTAAACAAAACAAGTGGCGTGAGAGAGAATCGATTTGAGAACACTGATTTAGAACCCACATTCTTACCTATTACACCACGGAGACACTTGCTGAAACTGAAATGATATACACTGATATGAATGATATGAATACACTGAGTTCTTTCTGGAGAGAGGCAAAACACTTTACATCAAATGTTTTTCTTGTTTCATTTTTATTGCGTTCACTTTGTGGTTTTCGTACAATGGATGAAACAACAAATACATTTTTCGCTACATTGACCAAACTTATCAGAAATTAAAAATCCAGTGACAATATGATTTGGCTTAATGTGTAGTATTTCATTTTCGTACCATCAATACCAGCAAGAGGCAGACGATACTATTTCGTGAAAAAGATGCATATAATTGTTTGACAGATAGTACCCTATATGTGTGTTATACTGACACCCTTATTAGCAGCTACACAAATAAAAATACAAAAGATACTTTACTTCTTGTATAAATAATATTGAGACATCCTACCCACATAAATAACACCCATTGGGGTTACTCAAATTTATGTGATGTTTAAAAAAAACAGCTTGAGTTGAGTGTGAACTATGTTCCAAAAGAATATTCAAATGAACTAACCATTTTTCGATCCCGAAAACTATGAATAATTTCAATCAAATTTTTGCAACATTACATAATTCACCCGTTTTCCCTCTTTCTCTGCTGATATGGCTGAACTTGGACTTAAATGACATTTGGAGCGTTACTATTCATTTCAGCGACCCCAAAAGCTATGAATTGCACACTAATATTGGTTCTCTTGGATTCATTTTACATGTTATCCCTTCCTTCTCCCATTGATATTTTCCAGATTGTAAGTCATATGTCTACCAAGTTTAGTACACACATTCATACATCTACATCCGTATGTGCTAGTATATTAGGCAGGAATTTGTTTATAACTTTTAAAATACTTAACCACGTTTCATGAAACCAACAGCATTTTGTTTCATAGAATAGTATGATTAAGTACACGGTATATCATTTATACCATTGCATGTATCAGTGGCGGACCTTGGTGCAACGAATAACTTTACGTGAAGGGGCTCACGCTGGCACCCAGTTCACTGAACGGCAGTCCGTGATACATGATGGTGGCGAAGTGTGAAAGGAGCTTGTACTTCAGTAGATGCAATGACCGTAAGGAATTGCTTTCCGAAGCTAATAGACAGTAGTATTTGCGTCACCTGAGGACACTTTGGACTTTGACCCCGACCTTTATGACATCATAGGTCAAAGGTCAATGACCTTGGCCCGAGGTCAATGACCTAGGGGTACATAGGACCACCCCCTCTAAATTTTGGCAGGGGTACCATGGCCCACCCCTAAAATTTGGCAGGGGTACATAGGACCACCCCCCTTAAATTTTGGAAATTGCCAAATCTAAAAATTTGGTATGGTAGCCTAGGACCATAGTATGTACCCTTATCAGTATTGGGGGTCTATGTCGTTCCCTTTCATGGGTAAAAAATTGCCAAAAATTCAAATTTCGGGGGTTTTTGACCTAATTTATCCCCTTTGATGAGGTGTTATTACCCTATATGGTTATATGGACGTATACAGGGGTCCATTACCTTTCATAAGATATGGGTATATTAATGCACCACTTGAAAAATTTGGGAGGGGTACCTTGGCCCACCACTTAAATTTTGGAAATTGACCAATTTAAACATTGGGTATTATAGTACAGGACCCTAATATGTATTATGATAAATTTGGGTGGTCCAACTCATTCCCTTCTAGGGGTACAAAATTGCCAAAAATATAAACGTAAGCAATACGTTATACCACGTGTTTGGTTTTTGGTCGATTTTATCCCCTTTGATGAGGTGTTATTATCCTATATAGTCATATGGTCATGTATAGGGGTCCATTCCCTTTCATAAGATATGGGTATATTTGTGCACCCCTTTAAAAATTTGGGAGGGGTACCTTGGCCCACCCCTTACATTTTGGAAATTGCCCAATTTCAACATTTGGTATTATAGTACTGGACCCTAACATGTATTATGATAAATTTGGGTGGTCCACCTCGTTCCCTTTTAGGGGTACAAAATTGCCAAAATTTTAGTACAACCACGTGTTTGGTATTTGGTACATTTTATCCCCCTTCGATGAGGTCCTATTACCTTATATGGTTATATGGTCATGTATAGGGGTCCATTATCTATCATAAGACGTGGGTACATTGGTGCACCCCGGGAGGGGTACCTTGGCCCACCCCTTCATTTTTGGAAAATGCTCAATTTAAACATTTGGTATTATAGTACAGGACCTCAATATGTATCATGATAAATTTGGATGGTCCACATCGTTCCCTTTTAGGGGTACAAAATTGCCTAAATTGTACCACGTGTTTGGTTTTTGGTCCATTTTATCCCCTTTGATGAGATTCTATGACTACTGGGGTCCATTTCCTATCATAAGACATGGGTATATTGTTGCACCCTTCTTAAATTTTGGCAATGGGGGTCCACTGAAATTGTCCAATTTAAGCATAGTACAGGACCTCAATATGTTTCGGTGGTCCTATTGTCAAATTTTTAAATACAACCACGTGTTCGGTTATTGGCTCAATTTATCCTATTTGATAAGGTATTGACGGGTATCCCCTTTCAATTTGGTAGGACCCTTCGGGTGTAGTACAGTAACGTGATCGATGATTTGGTTTTGATGCGCGACGAGGTCCCTGGTCAAAGTTCTCTAGGAATTAGGTGGAAACTTTGCCCAGGGTTCTCGTCTTATATCGCACAGTTCTTTAGGAGAATCTGATAACGTTGTATGTGGAATGGACAATAAAAACACATAAATAAGCATAAATTGCATTTTATTCATTTTTCTGGTTTCTTCTTTTTCTTTCTTATTGGCAATGTTTGTATATTGAGCTGGGTTTCTTCATTAGACCGCCTCCTCTTCTTGATTGTAATGATTTGTTTCCATGTTTTGCAGCATAGCACCCGTTTGCAAAGCTTCGTATTGTGAATTCTGTAAAAAAAGAACGAGGAAAAAGATGATTAGTATAGAAATAGATGATGATAAAACAAATACACTTACAATGATAAATATGATAAAATTACCTGGAAGGTATATTGCAGCAGTCTACGATCATTAACCGTGGGTACTGTTGTGAACAAATATTGAATTTCACGCAGAGATTTTCCTTGGGCTTTACAGCACAAATAAAAATAAGCATAATAGCCACATACAGATGAACCAAGACTTTGCATTTGGCTATTATTATATTTGTAGTACATACAATGGAGTTTTAAGAATGCAACATGGTGTGGTACATAAGGAGGAAGGCCATAGCTGTCAAAATATTCTCCAACACCGCGATTATCAATATAAATTGCAATCCAATGGCTTCCTAATTTTGTAGATGGATCTGTATTTACAATGATTGCCAGAGGTAGAGAAATCCGTGAGGGCAACTCATCGCTTGCAAATACCCCGGTAAAATGATTTCTGAATAATGGACTACCGCGTAAAGCACTAGCTAATTGTAATATATTCAACATCGTGAATAGAAATGATACATAACGTATACGTACCTTGTAATTTAAAAGTCCAGGATAATGTTGCGCTGGTGGTCGATCTCTAGGAGTGAGGAAAACTCTCCATACACAATACAGTTTGCAGATGCTGCTAATTTCTCTTGGAAATGAACTTCCAATCGGATGGCTCCATGTCGTTGTAAATTCCAATAGTGACAATCTCCAGCAGAAGAATCGGGAGTTAGGTCAAATACAAACAGTGTATATCCATTCTTGTAGTCGGCTCTTGAAATTGTATTTCCAGTATTGGTAAAATGTATGCCAGAGCCTGAGAACAATGTGTGGTACGATGAAATGTAGAGATTTTCTTCAAAGTTGGGTTGCAATGGTTTTGAAGGTACAGCTTTTCCATCCACGTACAATGTAAAGAAATTAATTTTTAGATGTTGAAATTCAAATGGATTGGTGGTAATAGTTCCACTGGATGCTTCATTCGATGTAAATCCTACAATAATACGATTTGGCAATATTCCCATAAACTGGTTATCAATAGTTTTGGATTGTATATCCTTCGGGATGGTAAATGATTTCATTTGAACCCTTGTCAGAGGATACTTTCCCGGTGTAGATTGTAAAATTTTATTGTGTGCCAATTTGACACTAGGGCTGATGCTGACTTTTTTCACCTGCAACGATGCATCTAGAATATTGATTTTTGCATTAACACCACTTTCACCGGCCATGAGACAAAAGTTTGGGTTTGCAGGAATAAGTTTCACACGTAATTCCACTCCATGAATTAAAAATTTATCTTGATTAAAAATGTCACAATGAAGATGTCCAATCATATCGAATTTCATACTTTGTTTTGTCAGTTCATAGCGTTGTTGAAATCCTTTGTTCTCACTTGTGGTTGCGTTCATATGACCAGCCGTATCTTGAAACCACATTGCTGTTTGTAAATGTGTATTTTTAGCTCCATCACTATAATTGAGCAGTTTTTCCAGGTACGAACGATATGGATGATTATGTGACGGAAATGAAATCAGTTTATTGTTCAAGTAGATTTGTACTTCACTAAACATAGCATTTAGAAAATCATTGACAGGTGCAATTGCTTTATCCGTATTGATGAAGGGGGAACCATCTGGTTTCACAATTTGTGCTTGGATGTATAATAAGGTTTGTGGCAAATCAATATATTCATCACTGCTACCACTCACTACAAATTCTATTGGTGAATTTTCAGCTATTGAACTAATTGGTTTGTAGGCAATAATACGATTGTCCAGAACACTGGTTTGCGTGGGTAATGTTGAAAAAATGTCCAATTCACTTTTTACACATTCACAGGATTGATGATGTAAGAAAGCCATCGTTGAATTAATCAAAAATATCTGGTGACGATGCCAATGATCTCTTCTTCTTCTTATGTGATAATTTACCTCTCTTTGTAGGATTGATGATGTTGTTGATCGTTGGAAGGTCAACCTCAAACTGAGAGCAGTCATCCCATTTTCGTTTATGATATCCACTTCCCAGCATAGTTTTCAACTTATTTTTAGCTTTTTCTTGTGAATTTGTTTTTGCCTCTTGCATACGTTGATGAAACGATTCTTCCAGCGGTTGATTCGAGATCACAACATCATTAATCATATTGGCACCTGATTTTAATAATTCTTTTCCCACAGTTTTAGCTCCTTGCTTCACAAGTGGTAACACTGAACGAAATAAGCCACCAAGGAAACTTCCAATGCCATGTCCTGCTTGATAGGGACTTCCCACATAGACGTTGCCGATACCGGATAACACTTGTTTTTGGTAGTATTGCAAATACGGATCAGTCATGACGACGACGACGGAAATGTAGTTTTGTACACACCGTTCCAAAGGTGAATGGCATACGATGACCTGTGCTATCCCTTATATCGATTTGTATTTGCTCAAAATTCATTTTTTCCACCGGAACATAATGTGCAGGATTAAAGATTTGTACTGCATGACTTCCAAAAGTATGATTCACAGGATCCATGTTGACAATTCGTAGCAAGGGTACCATTGTATCTCCAACAATGACAGATTCAATAATGTCACAATAGACGTACATTTGTGATGGTAAACCTAATCGTACATCCGGTGTATATTTTCCCTTTTCCATATCTTTTAAATCACTTTTCGGTTCAAATCCAAGCATTAAACAAACACTTGGTGAGAATTGTACAGAAGTATGGATTTCCTTTTTGGGATGTCTTATGAGGCATATATTATTAGTTGCGTCATGAGATATAAATAAATTGGTTTCTTTATGATGTATATTAATTGCATGAATAAGATCCCGTATATTGTTATAATAGCGTACAGGGATCGTTACAACCTTCCACGGTTCTTGATCATTACTACTTGATGATTTGTAATATATTTTATTGTTTTCACTGTTAATGTTCAGCAAAGAATGTGGATAATGAATCTCTACAATTGCCACATCCCATTTCTGGCGAAACTCTACACGTCGTTGTAATTTCGTAATATATGAAGTCAATGTATTTTCTGGAAAATAATCCATGGAACTATTACTGGGAAGTGTAACGTAAAAATCTTGATCAGGTTCCATTCTTCTTCTTCTTCAATGAAGTTGCAGGGATCCACGAATTGAATGAGGAAGGATATCCTTTCCACTGGACGAGATACTCCTTTCTGCGACCTTTTGTTCTTGTACGTAATATTTTATCGATGAGGAACGTCGAAGGGAGCGGTACTGGTTGTAATTCTTCTCTGTAGAAAACACCATCAATGAGTTGATGATTTAAATCCTCTAGTCGATACACTGGTCTGTTTCTTGGTACAATGGCTTTTACTCTGAATATTTCCCAAGTCCAGTTCTCGAGGTAACCCTTGTCAAAGATACGTTTTGTTTTACTTATACGAACAGTATCACCAACAGATAAATCCGTATCTTGTTTTGAACGTTGTAGCTTTTTGTCGTATAAGTTATGCCACACCTCCAGTAAATTGTCCTGAGAAACGTTTGCAGGTGCCATTTTAATACTGGAATGCCGACTTTCATTGTATGCTTTTACAAGTAAAGGCAATACTTTGATGTAATTGTATGTTTGATATTTGGTAAAGTATTTCCACATAAGATGTTTCAATGTCTGATTAAATCTTTCTGCGATGCTGGCTTTAATATCTGGATCCTTTGTTGTAACATGTTGCACGTTGTGTTTCCTGAGAAACTTTTGTACTGTCTTGTTGGTAAATTCAGTTCCTTGATCACTACGTAACACAATTGGTTTCCTCTCCTGGAAAATCATTTCAAATGCATTCACTATATCCTCGGCACTTTTTGATTTTAGTGGTACAGCCCACCCGTACCGACTAAACACATCAATCACTGTAAGAATATAGCGGTAATTGTCATTATAGTTTTGAAGTGATTGTAAATCATTTAAATCACATTCCCATTGATCATCAATATTGTTGACAAAATAAAAATCTCTTTGGAAAGGTCGATGTAACGTGTAGGTAGGTTGTTTGTTTAACCAAAGTTTTATTTTGGCTAGAGGTATAGATTTTTCTGTGGCTTGCCATAATTTCTTTGCAGTAGAAAACAATGCAGGATGTGCTGGATTGTAATAAATGGATTTCAACTTTTTGTTCATGGTTTGTACGTTGACCATTGTGGAATGATACGTTTTCTTTTTGGTCGGACTTCTAAAACATCATCATCATCTTCTTCTTCTTCTTCTTCTTCTCCGGAAGAAAATAATTCAGGTGCCGGTTTTGGTGGTGCAGATTCTTCAGATGCTGTTGCACTATTATGCTTGACAATATAGTTTAATCTCCGTGGATTACCAATCAATTCTTGAGGTGTGTTTGACGATGCAAGGTAGTTGCAAAACAATTCCCAGCCTTGAGGATTAGAATGTTTTCTCGGTCGAGTCACATCGCACATTAAATCTACAATATTGGATCTATGTAGTTTATTATCGTTGATGTACACTGTTCCTTTATGATCCCACGTAATTGCGTCATCTTGTTTTAAACGACGGAATATTAGTTCGGCTTTCTTACGATACATTTGTGGTATTGCGGCTAAAATTTCTTGTTTCGTGCTATCGTCATCATTCGGGACGTCACCATCAGGTTTCATTGATGTAATTGTGAGTGGTATTGGTTTTTATTGTTTACGTATCACATAAAGATATTTCTATAATATTCTATTGTACTGATTCCATTTTTCTTCATCACTTGGATACGATGTATTCAATATAGATTGCATTTCACGATCGAGATTAGATTCTCGATTTTCACTCACACGGGATGATGATGCATGCATTCGTTGAAGCATTTCTGGTGGCAATAAAACCATCTTCTTGCTATGTTCCATGATGTTTATTGTTTAAACAAAATACTGGATAACACACTTCCTACAATAGGTGCAAGTAATGCAGGTAAGAATCCTCCTTGTTGTACGGCTAAATGTTTCTTCTTTTTATCCAATGATTTTGTATTGTCTACGAGATAGCGGAGCGTGTTCTTGTAACGCTTTAATCTTGACTTCTGCGCACTTGTCAGTGGAACATTGCCTTTTAAGACATTATAACAACATTCACAAATACTACGAATTAATGAAGCGTCTGCATTGGCAATAATAGCTTTACGCAATCTTGGTTTAGCTTTGTGCAGAGCACGTAGCAGATCAGCGTGTTTCACTGTAGGAGACATCGTGACAGACTAAGTCATTCTTTTCACATGCATAATAATTTAAACATGTTTTGTTGGTGCGTAAACATAATGATGCAAATCGTCGGGAAAAATATTTGTACGAAATCGCATTTCATCGGGTGTATCTTGTTTAAGATCCATCAGTAAATAACCATGTGGATTTCTTGTTGCGTCTGCATAACTTTCTTGTAGAAACAGTGAATGTTCAGGCATGATTTGATAACTCATATGCTTGATTTGTGACTTGTCACGTGGATTTTTAAACAACACCAAATACGAACAATTTAAACTCATATTTCTATTTGCTTTACTTTGATGAAATACATTTTGTGTTATAAAAATCACACTAATATTTCGATGATGTGATCCTTTTGTGAACATATCAACAATATCACTATTCAATTCTCGCATATGGTCATCAATAATAATCAAATGTGGTCCATCTTGAGGCTGAAAATCTTTCATTCGTGGAAGTCCTTCGTGAAATTCTACTGGAGCCGGCATTGTTGCATACACGTCTTGCCATTCTGCATAATACCAATATATCTTACGAAATTTTGCATTGATCATGGTTGGGAGATGTGACAGTAATCGCTTCACAAAATACGTTTTTCCACACCCACTAGGCCCTGCGAGAATACAGGTAAATGGATGTTTCCACTGTGTATCCATGGTGAACACTAACACCTTGTTTCAAAAATGATGCGTATTTAAAGCGAGTACAATTTTTTTTGTTTTAGTTTGTAAATTCTTGCACTCACTTTTGTGAAAAGAAAAAAACAGTTCATCTGTTTATCGAGTAGTTGAAAACCGTTTATTTGTTAATCGAATAGTTGAAAACCGTTTATTTGTTAATCGAATAGTTAAAAACCGGATAAAGTTTAAAGGTTAACCGTGAAAGCTGATCACTGTTTGATTTAAATTCTATTTGAAAAATTTTTCGTTTCAAAAATTTTGTTTGAAAATTTTTTTCAAATTTTTTTTTTCAAAATTTTGGTTTGAAATTTTTGTTTGTAAATTTATTGTTTCAAAATTTTTGTTTGAAGATTTTTCGTTTCAATTTTTTTTGTTGAAAATTTTTCGTTTCAAAATTTTTGTTTCAAATTTTTTCGTTTCAAAATTTTTCGTTCCAAATTTTTGTTTCAAATTTTTTCTTTCAAAATTTTTCGTTCCAAATTTTTGTTTTGAAAAATTTTTAGTTTCAAGATTTTTGTTTAAAAGTTTTCGTTTCAATTTTTGTTTTGATTTTTTTTAGTTTGAAAAGT
This sequence comes from Thermobia domestica, assembly GCF_964235325.1. Lineage (NCBI taxonomy): Eukaryota > Metazoa > Arthropoda > Insecta > Zygentoma > Lepismatidae > Thermobia > Thermobia domestica. Next base: position 15,624 of record NW_027657041.1, on the reverse strand, counting down.
TGAAAAAAAAGTTTTAAATGCCAAGAATTTTGTTCAAAGTTTCCACCTAATTCGTAGAGAACATTGACCAGGGACCTCGTCGCGCATCAAAACCAAATCATCGATCACGTTACTGTACTACACCCGAAGGGTCCTACCAAATTGAAAGGGGATACCCGTCAATACCTTATCAAATAGGATAAATTGAGCCAATAACCGAACACGTGGCTGTATTTAAAAATTTGACAATAGGACCACCGAAACATATTGAGGTCCTGTACTATGCTTAAATTGGACAATTTCAGTGGACCCCCATTGCCAAAATTTAAGAAGGGTGCAACAATATACCCATGTCTTATGATAGGAAATGGACCCCAGTAGTCATAGAATCTCATCAAAGGGGATAAAATGGACCAAAAACCAAACACGTGGTACAATTTAGGCAATTTTGTACCCCTAAAAGGGAACGATGTAGACCATCCAAATTTATCATGATACATATTGAGGTCCTGTACTATAATACCAAATGTTTAAATTGAGCATTTTCCAAAAATGAAGGGGTGGGCCAAGGTACCCCTCCCGGGGTGCACCAATGTACCCATGTCTTATGATAGATAATGGACCCCTATACATGACCATATAACCATATAAGGTAATAGGACCTCATCGAAGGGGGATAAAATGTACCAAATACCAAACACGTGGTTGTACTAAAATTTTGGCAATTTTGTACCCCTAAAAGGGAACGAGGTGGACCACCCAAATTTATCATAATACATGTTAGGGTCCAGTACTATAATACCAAATGTTGAAATTGGGCAATTTCCAAAATGTAAGGGGTGGGCCAAGGTACCCCTCCCAAATTTTTAAAGGGGTGCACAAATATACCCATATCTTATGAAAGGGAATGGACCCCTATACATGACCATATGACTATATAGGATAATAACACCTCATCAAAGGGGATAAAATCGACCAAAAACCAAACACGTGGTATAACGTATTGCTTACGTTTATATTTTTGGCAATTTTGTACCCCTAGAAGGGAATGAGTTGGACCACCCAAATTTATCATAATACATATTAGGGTCCTGTACTATAATACCCAATGTTTAAATTGGTCAATTTCCAAAATTTAAGTGGTGGGCCAAGGTACCCCTCCCAAATTTTTCAAGTGGTGCATTAATATACCCATATCTTATGAAAGGTAATGGACCCCTGTATACGTCCATATAACCATATAGGGTAATAACACCTCATCAAAGGGGATAAATTAGGTCAAAAACCCCCGAAATTTGAATTTTTGGCAATTTTTACCCATGAAAGGGAACGACATAGACCCCCAATACTGATAAGGGTACATACTATGGTCCTAGGCTACCATACCAAATTTTTAGATTTGGCAATTTCCAAAATTTAAGGGGGGTGGTCCTATGTACCCCTGCCAAATTTTAGGGGTGGGCCATGGTACCCCTGCCAAAATTTAGAGGGGGTGGTCCTATGTACCCCTAGGTCATTGACCTCGGGCCAAGGTCATTGACCTTTGACCTATGACGTCATAAAGGTCGGGGTCAAAGTCCAAAGTGTCCTCAGGTGACGCAAATACTACTTAGACACAGGCTCTGTAGCATATATTAGGAGGCGCGATCGCGCTCAGCATCAAGGACGGAGGAAGATGTATAAATGATGCAGGGAATGTTCACTCAAAGTCCTCAAAAATTAAAAAGATAGCATCTCAAGTAAATAGCTTAAACCGATATATAATTCAAACTGTTCCGAATGAAGACTTGAAATTTTCTCTCAAGGAATGCACATTACTATCAGAAATTATCGGTGGAAGACTGTGATCATCGGTTGGAGTATAGGGAGATGATTCATGCTTGGTACGAAGACTGGTTTGATCTTTTTTTTTTTAATGTCCTGTGGTTAGACGAAGCCGTGTTTCATGCTGAGGGTTTTATTAACCGGCACAATTGTTATTGTTGATCAAACAAGGATCCGAGGGTGGTTGTTGAAAAGAAGCCAACATCACCCAAAGGTTACAGTGATTACATCGGCATGACGCCCTCGAAAGTTGTGGGTCCAAATTCCATTTGCAGATACAATGAATGCAGATACAAGATGGGCCCCACGCCATTTCGCACTTCCTGTTCGTGCGCGGGTCGACATCTATTTTCTAGGTTGCTGTGGCACTCTGACAACTTTCACGGGAGGCACCGTGGCTGAATAGTAGTGCGCTTACCTTTGGTCTATGAGGTCCCTGGTTCGATGTCCGGAAATTAAATTTGTGGTGGATAACATTGTGTCCGTAGGTTTTCTCGGGGTAATCCTGTTTCCTCCCACATTCTCTTTCCACCAATTTTTCCATTATCATTCATTTGCCTTAATCATCGTCTCTATTAGCCTAAAAAGCGTAATCCATGTCATTTCATGAGTGACGCACTGCAGGAGGAATCGTGCAATATCCAACTTGCTACCACTCAAGACCTTTATGACTTTCTTCTGCTTTGCATGGAAGCTGTTCTGAAAACTGTTTTGAGAAAGTTTGTCCAACTTCATATTAATCATGTAAGCTGCATTCTTAGGTGTATATATTATTTTGGTAACCACCTGTACTTGTTGAATTTAATGTGTTGTTTGCAAAGAGCTGTATCATTCCTGGCATGAACAGAGTGAAAATTGTTGTTTTTCTGGGGGTCGTTTGCTGTTTATTAGAAGCTCCTTATTGTCTGTTTGTTTGAACTTCATCTTTTTAAGCTATTCTTTTCTTCTCTAATTAAATTCTTCTGTTAATTCCATTAATTATGTTGTCTGTTCTTCTTTATAATTATTATACATAATCGCATCAAGAATCTTGTAGGTTTTAGGTTAATTAGTTTTTGAAATATCTTACGAGATTCTTTTTTATAAGATAAGAATCTTCTTTGTTATAAATAAAATTTCTTCTTGACTTCCTGTTGGAGATCTACAGTATGTACGCGTACCGTAACTACCATTGACTTTTAAGTTTGAAATATGATAATAAAATCTTGTGTCTAACAGTTCGTTTGCACGTGTTGTTTCTTGTTTTCCAATGTGAATTCTGAATTGTCACATAAACCTTATTTTCTAATACAATGTATATCGTTTAAATGACTCTAGTTAAATTTTTTGAGTTTTTTTTTCGATGCCTATGAAATGTTTTCTGTCATAAATGTAATATCAATATAGTAAACCTGATATTGTTGTTTCATGTAAGTAGAGTTTGTTTTAGAACTCAGACATTGTGAACAACTATGATTAGGTTAGGTTTGGTTATGGTTAACCTGTGCCGCAAGCGTCGGTGGACCACTGATGGGCAATTAGCGACATCTCGCCAAACATTGGTGGCCCCTCAGCGACGATCCGCTGTGGCCCCACTTTCGTTTTGAAAATTATACCACCAGCGGCAGGGAGGCAACGAAAAGTCAATGAACCACAAAATCACTCCCTTAAAATAAGTTAATGCGCGATATGCGTGATTTGTTTACATTAAGATGAGTCTAAAGATACTAGGAAAAAGTACCCTGGAGTAGGAACAAATCACCAACCTTATGATTACTATGCGCGCGTTCTTCGACTTCGCCACTGAGGTGATGATGAAAGCCTCTCTTGCAGAGTGATAAATTGTTAAGCTCTTTTTAATTTGGTCAATCAGAGTGCTCTTTTAGCAGTGTATATTCGACAATAAGCGTTTAGGAGCAGATAAAATCTCCTAGTCATGTAATTTTATAACAAAAATGACGTGCGTCCATTTACTTTATTTCATAGTTCTCCCATATTCACTTTCTAGTGATTGGCGACAGTTACCATCTAAATTCCTACAATTATACGTCTTATAACGAAGCTATCTCCAGCATAGTTCTTTTGGTCATTGGAGGATGCAAGCCTCCTCACCGCGGTAAGGTGGAGATATCGAGGGAGGGATGTGTTATATAAGCACAAAATTTAAACAGAAGTCCGGGTGTAGTTTATAATGATCATTACCATTTAATTTGCTAAATAAGCCAGTAAATGCCCAATTATAGGATTAGATAGCTTTTAAAACGTCAATTGATTTATGTCTCTGAAGAAAGACTGCTGGGTGTCCCTATCCTTCAGAGACGACTGTAGCATATAAGCATACATCCTTTCTTTCCAATATACATACAAAACTTGGCCGGAGAGGTAGGATGAGGTATATCTCATTTGCATTTAAATTGTCAAATACATTGAGTGTTCACTGAATTGCGACCACCTACCTAATACTTTCTTGGTCCATCTTTTGCTCAGACGACGGCCCAGACCGGACGTGGCATGGATTCTTCTAGTTGCTGATATGTTTCCACACGATCTGACAACATATATTCTTGATGGCATCCCACAATGAATCTACACATATCTGTGAAGGAATCATGTTGCGAAGAGCTCGTTCTATAACATCTGATAAATGTTTATAGGATTAAGCTCCGGTGAATTAAGGGACCAATTCTGATGCTGCAGCTCCGTGGAATGTTTCTTAAGCCAAGCAAGTACAGTCCTGGCTTGATGGCACTGTGCATTGCTGTCCTGGGAAATACCATTTTCGTGTGGTAGAAATTTTGCATTGTAGGGTGTATGCGATGCCCTAACCCCTGCAGATACACAACAGATGTCACATTATGGTGCATGCTCACCATCGGTCTCAGTTCATTCCATCAGAAGAATCCCCAAACCACGAAGTCACCTCAATCTGTTTTCACAATACGCACCATGCAGGATGGATTCATAGCTTTGTACTGTTGGTACCACACATGCACACGCCAGTCTGAGAGGAGTAGCACAACAGTGATTTATCGAACTAACACACCCTTTTCTAATCATCCACGGTCCAATTAGCGTGTTTCTATGCACAAGGGTGACAAAGTCGGTGGTGGCTAGTCGTAAGGAGTGGGTCATTTGCTGAGTAACTTCATGCTTTCCAGTGCACGCCGTATAGTTGCGTGGGATTTGGATGTTGGGCATCCATAATTGTATTGGTCACATAATTCTCGGACACTGATAATTCGTTTGACTTTCGCGCGTTGTTTGACACAACGCTCGTCCCACGTTTTGAACTTCCATAGGCCCTGCTGTTCCGACTCTTGGAGACTGTTATCCATTTTCTTCCCGCTCCTTGCATACCTTAACTACACAGGAACGGGTGCATCCGATAAGTAGTGCTGTCTGAGTTATTGACACAGCTATTGTTCACGTACTTACAATCTTGCCCCATTAAAATGCGGATAAATCCTGCCCAACTCCCATTATAACAGTGTGCTGTCTGCCAACATGAAGCATCAATTGTGTTCTTTCTTTGCAATACTACCAGTCGGGGCGGTCATGTAATCAGCTGGGCTGCTGGCCACAATTTCTTCTGTAGAGGGGTGGTCGCAATTCAGTGAGCATTGCGTATAAGTCATTTTATACATCGTAATATGATAAAATTTTAATATGAAAATTGTTTATTTCTTCATTTTTTGTCTCTGAAAAAAAGATTGATTCAAACTCATTATCTTTAAAGGTTAAGGATAGAAAGTAAATTTTCTGGAACGAAATCACCTTCAATGAGAATATATTATAAAATATAACCCTGAAATTCGCTTCATCGAAGTTAATTACTGCTACATTAACACTTCTTGTTACACTTTTTTCTTTACTTTTATAGCACTTTATTCTTATAGCGAGTTTAGTTGTTTTAAAATAGATTTTGTTATATTTTTTCATTATTTAGTTCACACCTTTCAGAAGAAACTAATTGGGAATGCTTCAAGACTATTGCCAGAACGAATTAAAAAAATATTTTTTTCTTATTAACTTCTACAGGCTTTATACCAATTGTTCTATGTACTTTATTATTATACTCATTAAACAATTCTTGTAATATATCTATCTTTTGTAATTTTCTTGAGTATTACGTTTTTCCACATTTTTTTAAAATTTAAGAATTCTGTTTAAACGTTTTACGAAATATTGATTACGAAGACACAAAACGGAGGGCTCAAAATTGGAAAATTCGCAGAATATGACCTTTGTATGGCTTACGGTTCCCGAGATATGGGTCTTTAAATCTCCCAAAATTCGAACTTTTTTGGCCAATATCTGGGTAACGGTCGCCAGTTGGTCAGTGGCCACCGGTTACTATTTAGTAGCAAAATCTTCACCATCCTCTTAGGTATTAATCAATATAAATATCATCTCTCTGTGACTCACGGTCCCCAAGATATGGCTCCTTAAATCTCCCGAGATCAGAATTCTTTTGTGGCCAATATTTCGGGAACGGTAAGAGTGACGCAAAAAAAAAAAATTCCATCACTTCTTTCGGATAGTTTTTGATACTCTATCGAATGGAGGGCTTTAAATTGAAAAATTCTCAAATGACACACACATAAATAGAGAGTAACACACACACACACACACACACACATATATATATATATATATATATATATATATATATATATATATATATATATATATATACATATATATATATATATCATATATACAGATAGAGAGATAATTCAGTAACAAACATTTAAGTTCGTTGGAAAACAAACGAAGGATAGTGTAATTTTTAGTTTAGCGTTCTACAGAAATGCTAATGGAAACGGATGATTTAAATAAAGTTAATGATTGTCAAGTTATACAGTTAGTGCTTTCCCACTCGAAATTGAACCCGCGACTACGTGCACCAAAAACATCCACGCTAGCTACTAGCCTACTGGCCAGGACTAAGTTTTTTAGAAGTTTTAATATTTATCATTTTTTAAAATTCTGGCTGTGAAAGATGTGTCAAAACCGAATATTTAGAGAACCGTTGAAATATTTCGTAATACAGACGAACCATGTTTGGAAGAGATTAATAATTAGAATAACCATTTTCAAAGGAAATAATTTCTTAGAAACATTGGAAACACGTTATATATGGGTTGACAACAGTCATATGACGGCAGCATCGTGCGTTGTTGGTGCTAGTGTATCAGGACAAAGTCCATACTTTGTGAGAACCTGTAGAATGCCAATGTGTAGTGAAATAAAATAAAGCGTATGAAGATAATGTGAGAGAAATGGGAGATATTATTGCAGATTTATATATGGCTATTTTGGATATTTATTATTAATACAATTAAGAAAGAAGAAACGGAAAGTTCATAAATCAAGTAATGCTAACCTAGGATCAATATTAACAGAGGAAAATCATGTTTACGGAGAAATTAAATGTCGACTAAAAGCAGGGAGTTCGTGTTACTATTCGGTTCAAAATCTCTTGTTGTCGCGAATTCTGTCGAGAAATTTGAAGCTTAAACTATACAAAAAGATAATCATGCATGTTATTCTATATGGCTGCTAAACATGGTCACTTACTCTGAGGGAAGAACATAGACTGAAAGTATTTGAGAACAATATCCTGAGACGAATATTCGGACCCATGAGGAACGGGAATGGGGAATGGCGGAAACTTCATAACGAGGAACTACATAATTTATATGGTTTACCCAACATTGTTAGAGTCGTCAAGTCTAGGAGGCTTAGGTGGGCGGGTCATGTAGCTAGAATGGAAGAAAGTAGAAACGCTTTCAAAGTCTTGACTGGAAGACCAATCGGAAACGACCATTACAAAGACCTAGGCGCAGATAAGAGGACAATATTAAGATGGATCTCGCAAAGATTGGAATACAGAGTAGAAACTGGATGCAGTTAGCTAAGGATAGAAGTCAGTGGAGAGCTTGAAAGAAAACGTTAAAACAAAAAAAAAATATAGTAGTAAACGAAGAAAAAAGTGCAATGTACTGGAGAGGAGTCGCTAAAATTAACTTTCTTTGAACGAGAACGATTTACGAAACATCATCTACTAATCGAAATCATGATTATTCTTCAATAAAGTAACTTCCAATAAACCTTTTGTTATTGTTAATTATTCCATATCGGACTCCTGAAGAAAACTCATCTAAACAACTTAATGACCGTGCCAATAGCGACTACTCTCAATCATGACTCCGTTTTCTTTCATTTAGAAATGGAAAAGAAAGAGAAGAAAGTAGAAGGGTAAAAGAAGGAGGTAGGTAAGGAAGAAAGAAAAGAAATAGGGTATTTTAATAAGAAACAGATTACTGGATAATTCCGGAAATATAGTAAAAGGTCGGGAAAGTCGTTGAAAGATGAATCATTCTAAATGTTATTAACAACTAATCAATTTTGGAATGCTTCAGAATAGACACATGTTCCCTCATACCACCCAGACCTAGCTCCAGGCACCACGATCGTGGGGTTGCCCAGACCTAGACCTGGAAATGAGAAAAGTGAAATCATTCTTTGTACTGTTATTCCAACCGGTGATTGATAACCATCCAGCATCTGAACTCTGTTCTCTAGGATCGACCACACATATGAATTAGCCAAGAGAAAAAAAAACCAAACTTATTAACTCAATATAAATTTATGTATCGTATCAATAAAAGGTTCGACTTCCTAGAAGAAAGATGTCGTATTTAGGCTCATCCTGCTATTTTTGCTTCACTCCTCGAGCCGATTTAAACAGTTAGTGACGGTCCTTCATGACCTAGGTTATTTACCTTAACACATATGTTAAAACATGACACATATATTGCAGATGTTAATATGACAAATGATATCACACAGATTACTTAAATTAAATCTATCATGCATTCACACGCTCACTCACTCAGGACAGTGTATATATGTTTAAAGGAAACCAACTAACTACAAAGATACAAATAGTTTATTACATTCATAGTGAAAAAAAAAGAATAATAATTACAAGGAAAATCTTAAAAGCACAAGTTCTTGGTTATATATTAATAAAATACATAGAGTTATATTTTAGTAAATTTTTATATATTCAATCATATTGACAAATGGAAAGAAAAAAAAATATTTACATGTATCATATCTTAGGCATGCTAAAGCCAAATTATGATTTGCGACATACGCAAATAAGACACTTATTTCACTTTAAAAAAAATTGGACAAAGAGGAAAGAAAAAAAACCTTTTGGTGTATTAGAACTTATATGAGTCTCTACCTCACATTGGGCGATAAAATATTAATAATTTTGAGCGTTCCAATCACAAATCACGCACTAGTCGTAGTGTCCAAAACATTTCGCTCCATTTAGCTTAGTTTGTGTATGTATAGAACTAGTGGTTTACAAAAACCATTCATCAACTATATTTGGTTTGTAAATTTTAACAGTTTATATCTGCAATTGCACACTGCTACGTCTATACCCATCTAGGGATTTCGAAAAAAAAAATCACTTTCGCCAGAGGATGTTTCTCCTCTTAGACGGTCCATTTCCAAACTTATTAATTGAATAGTCGTAAGTTATTTATTCAACACTGGGACACGTCATGAGGCCTTTCCTTAGGATCACTTTCGTATATATTTATACATGGTTCGGATTTAAAATGATCTTCCACAGGTGTACGGAGTATGAAGGTTTAAATTGAGGATAAAAAAAAAAAACTGGTCAAGTCACAGGATACATATGCAGGTGAGAAGGATTCAAGGTACACTTTCCACAATGGTTTTTGGTTGGTAGTTCAGGGATAATATTCGTTATGATGTGGGTTACGTTTAGACCTGCCGTTACTTTTCAATACATGCCATTACATAATTACAGAGGCTATCATTTACATTGATTCAGAAAAAAAAGGAAAATTACTTAAGTGCACGGCGGTATTCTTGACAAAATCTACATTCTTATATTCGTCGGAGAACTTACTGGTAAACTATAGCAACCAACACACGTTTAGGGGGACAGACACGAGCGCTCTTACATATATTCATAATACATTTAATATCATACTTTTACTTTAAAATCATATTCACATATTAAGTACATATACATTTCGACGTATTCATTTCTCTCTCTCTATATATATATATATATTTATATTCAATAAATGCGCACACATTTAAATTAATCACCCCAATAATAAAATTTTTTACAAGGTTGCAAACATTGTCCCAAAACAAATGACTTCCGACATTACATATGAAAAAGAAAATTGATTTTTACTTGATACCGCGCATCTACAAATTTTTCACTTTTATATAATCAATTCGTGTTTAAATCATGAAGGAAAAAAAAAAACTTTGGAAGGCAGGCACGTAACACAGAGCATTTCTAAAGATATAACTAGATAACCTAAAATACAATTTCTGGGCCCAGGTTAACTACAAAGTAATCGAAAACCAACACAGAAAAGAAAGTGACCAATGGATTAAAAAAAACTTAGGGAGAACGATGGTGAAAGAACGTAATCGAAGTGTCGTCAAATACTAAGTCTTTGTTCATTTCAGCGATAGGTCAAAATGTGATGGAGGACCCAATCATTATCTACTTTATCCATGAATCGTGTCTTGCAACGTCTCAGCTGGTAATTTCAGATCAGAGTTGTACGTTAAATAAATTGTAAGCAACAAGTTCAAAATCGGGGGGGGGGGAAGGTTGAAAATTTGTAAAAAAAAAAAACCTCGAAGGAAGAGAGAGAGATAGAGAAGAAGGAAGACGAAGAATAGGGGCGCCAAAGACTTAAGTGAGAAATAACTAACGCTACAAAGATAGAAGTCGAATTTCACTCTCAACAAAATCTATAGCCAAAATATTCTTAACATGCCAAACGGGGTTCGGCTTACCAAATAAATAGCCGAAAAAGCTGTCTGCGAAGATGAGACAAGTCTGTGTCCACGATGGGATTTTCGGAAAGACAAAGGCTTTAGGGAAATCCCACCACTCACCGTATCCGGTCAACACCCTTGCAGACCCCGAAATCCTCCGGAAGGTTAGAGACGGCGTTAATTTAGGATTTCAAAAGAAAAAAAAATCATCCGACCTCTTGGAAACTAGAAGATTCCAGAATAGTAATGAAATTAGAGTAATAGCTAAGATATCCCTAATTAGTGATTTGCCAAAATAAAAAAAAAATAAATAAACTGAATTTTGGATCGGTGATTTCTATGGCCAAACCTCACCGATAGCTCCCCTTCGCAGAATGCGCTAAATTCTGAGGCATCGATTAATTTCCAACACTATCTAGTTTAGAAACTAGGAAAAGAAAACGAAAATATTCAAGGGGGAAGAGGTCGATGCCCGGGTACGGGATATATAAATTTCAATAATTAATTGTTTTGATTCTGTAACCCTATCAGAACCGTCGCCTCCATGAACATTGTATGCTAGCCTGAGTAGGTAACGTGAAGAAAAAAAAATCTCACGGAGTGGTACATTCTATTTTTAAAACCGACCAGAAGATATGATTCACTACAGCCCTGTTGTATAACTACTATTGTCTTTTCATAATTTATCATTCAATATGTCTAGTCTGCGATTATATGATGCTACCCATTCTATCAGATGGTATTACTATGGTTGATTATTATTATAACACATAAACCTACAAAGCATTACCATAGTCCGAATATATATCGCCCTCCTGTCCGAGTGATATCATGGTGCAGGGGTCAGAACCCGAGATGTTTGTAGCTACACGTATCTATTCAATATCTATATATATCAACACGCCACGAAGTATTCACTGGGCTACTATATATATTTAACTATATGGGTGTCCCATATTCTATATTCATTTATTACAATATTCATATACTTTATATTCATATTCACATTAATATTCATATTATATTCATATCATCATTCTTTTCATTTGCTACGACGCTATATTCCACAAACACCCTGTTTCCTCTATCTACGCCCAGCCTATATACACATTTCATCATAACACTTTAAAACCTATAATCACTACAAACATTTCCCATTCCGATCACCGCACGACAACCTCACTCGAACTCAAGACTCTCTCACCACACACACAATACTATGTAATACTCGGTAGCTTTATTAAGAAGAAAGAAAAAAAATCCTATGTATGTTCACTGAAAATAGAATTATCTGCGATAATGTTTAATGTTTATAAAATTCTGCAGCAACAATAAACTTCTGCAGCCACGAAGAAAAAATGAACATCTAATATAATTTCAAAGCGAAGAACTAGCATCATATCGCCCGACTTCTGTTAAAAATTTACGTATTGTTTATTTATTTAAATATTTAGATTTCTAGACTAGGCAGAATGTTGAAATTTTCAGAATATATTAATTTTGGGTCACTTGACCTAACTGTACATTCATATGGGCTGTGAATTATACCTTCTAGGTTTTATTTCGGAAAGAAAGGTCAATTTCATGAAAACTAAATCACTAAGCATCTCGACAGAAGAATGGCGGTTAGTACTGACTTTTGACACTAGGGCTAGCGACGATATAATCAACCCTTGAACAACTAAATATGACCTTGTACACGGAATTATTATACTACATCATGTTCACTTTTAAATATTGTGTATGAGTTCACTTAATGACGGAATAATAAAAAATTTATCGCATAGTAAATACTACACTGTCCACATTTAATTATCTCACACACTCTTTCATCACTTAACTACCACTACCACTGATACTACATTACAAATATACACATACTACTCAAACTACAAGACACATCATGCCAATACACACCAATCATCACTATCATTAATACATGTTATACTAATAAATATACACAGAAAACATTCATATTTTACCATTTTAAATCGGCTCGAAAGGAAAAGGAAAGAAAGGGACAGGGCCAACTGGCCCTTGTATTCACTGAATCACATTCTTAAGTGTTTAATCAATGCCCCCGAGGGGACGTATCGAAGTATTAGCTAACAATAGGACCCCTGCCCTGAAGGGGCAGGAACCCGGAAACAAACTAAATGTTCAACTCATCCCGCTGGAAGCCGTACTCCCAATTTGGGAGTCAGATAGGAGCCCTCTTGAAACTTTACACGTGCATTATTCTACCTATCTTAACTACAAAGAAATTAAATACCGCCATGTATGTAATAAAAAAAAGAAAGAAATCACTCGCTAACTACATAAACAAATCTATAATGGACAGGTCTTGTAACCCTCAATTAGTAGGAAAATTGGGAGGTAGAAATATCAAGGGAAACACTGATGTTCAGAACCGGATTTAAGAAGAAAAACAGAAATCACAATACTTCGGGATCCTGTCCATAGCCATCGGTGGATGCAATCATGGCGTCACTATCTTGCACTTACTATTCTCAGTTTTTTTAAACCAGTGTTGTTCGAAAAATTTAATAGTTTATGGCTCCTTGAGACTTCCAGTGATTTTTCATGTTAATAAAATCCAAATATTACCTGAATTTTGATGTTTACCACTGCAGGAATCAGTCCATTTACGAAGCAAAAAAACTAATGTCGTCGACCACAATTTCAGGCATGGAATGGAATAATTGCGCCCTAATATCATAGCGTGGGTTTATCAGCCAATCAAAACTAAGCATTTTGGCGGAGGGGCTTTGAAACGAATAAAATTTGGTAAAATCTGGATTAAACTAGATTTTAGAAGGACCTAGGTATCTAAAAGAGAGGTGAAGGGTGGTCCTGAAAATTCTGTCGAATTTTAGATTGGTTATTTGATCTGGAAAGTTCCGTCCAATAGTGGATCTATATTTTCGGATAGCACTGACACCGTAAGAATTGTAATAATCCATATACAAGACTTATAACTAATTTAAAATATAAATAAAGATATTGATTCCCAAAACTATAATTCCCAATAATTTTTTTTACAGTTTTCCATGTTAATTTGAAATAGAATAATGAACAATATTACGAATTATATGAACAGCCAGAAATTTTTTGTTAAACATCAGGTACAGTCGGTGCAAAAAATTTCGGGCACCCTCCTATTAAAAACATAATCTCATTAGACTGTAATGGCATATTACAAGCTTTTGTGAACGCGGCATTGAACCTCCGGGTTCCATAGGCCATAGAGTTAGTTAGTTAGTTTAGTTAGTAATGATAACAAATAATATAATGTTGGATTATGTTTATTTATTATTATTGTTATTATTTCGGGATTCCTTTCTCGCTCTACCGTTGTTTTAATGTGGCTCTGTGATATGCCCAGCATCTATAATAGAAGTACCTGAGGGCTAACGCCTTCAGAAGTATCTGAAGAAGTTAGAGGATTCGAGAGACTGACGTTCGGATATGTGAGTTTCGTTAAGAGGATCCAAGTCTGTAATGACCGGACGTTCATTATTAAGTTTGGAAGTCCAAATCTTACCCAAGTTTGAAGTGGGTATCGTCTGTTAAATACATCGCTAAACATTTGACGAGAATTTTGCAACGTTCTTGAGAGAGCGTTTATATTTCGAGAAGGTTCACCGTCGCTGAAGCACCAGTCTGCCTGAGTATACCGCGCCGGATTTCAATTCGGACTACTTGTTCGTCTGTCATTTGAAAATGAAATGAAATGAAATTTTTGAGTTTTACGTCCCACGTTTATGCCGGCTAGGGTAAAGGAGACGGTGATTATGAGAAATGAATGAAATGGTGGAATGATGAAAGTGGGAGGAAACGGGAAAACCCCGAGGAAACCGACGCACACGGTGTTTGTCCACCACAAAGTTCACTTGGCGGGAGCAGGGTTTGAAGCCGAGATCCCTGTACCAGAGGTGAACGCTCTACCACTGAGCCAGCGCGGCCTCGTCTGTCATTTGAGGGAGAGGAATCACGCGAATGGGAGGACAACAATCCATCAAAGCAGACATCGTTGGAGAACCACCATTGTTGGAGAACGTCAGTCAAGTGCCGAGTAGATCAATCATAACCTAAACATAACATATTTTTCTTTCACCAATGTTATCCCTTTTAATACCACAATCTGCTCAATTTGAATGTGTACTGTTTCAATTATAAAGCGCCCAGGTCCGATCTCACTATTTGTGCTTTACCAATTTCAGTTTACAAAATCCTGGGACGGCTTGCCAGTTCCAAATTTCTAACCCTTAAGTTTGTTTTAAATCAATTTCAGTTTACAAGATCTGACAAGTATTGACTTCATGTATTAAAGTGCGTCGTTGCACAATAAACAAAAATGTGAACAAACAAGCAGGAAAAACTATAAATTTGAGAACGGTATAAGACATAAGAGGACACCAAGCTGAGGTAATTACGGTTTCATCAGTGCAAATCTAAGATTTCTCCAATAGAAGGTCATCATATTTCTTATACTTAGGAGAAACTGGATTCTTCATGAAAGTTCTTGCAAAAGCAAATGATATTTATGAAAATATTTGCCAAAAACAAATTAAGGAATATTTCATTAGAAAGACGTTAGTTTTGAAATGCGCACCAACTGTGTCTTCTAAAAGTAGCAACAGTACCTAAAAAGAAGAGATATTCTCCGAATAGACAGAAATAATATTTACACACGTTTTTCTTCTTCAATTGTTTGGAAAGAACGTAAATAATGAGAAATGAAAGATATTTTTCTTTTCAAACACATAAAACAAACAATGAAATTAACTATAAAGAGGGAGAATGAAGCAATGTTTTCTGACTCTTGTTTCTGGTTGGAAAGAGGATAATATTTGAAAAGTTGAAGGAAGAAATAAAAGAGAGAAATAGGGTGAAGTAAAAAAAAAAAAAATATGAATATTTGTCTGTAACAAGATCTGACACTCTTCTAGACTCATTTTTCTATCTAGAGAGAAAAAAAAG